>NC_069386.1:13172500-13472500 GCF_027475565.1 Acinonyx jubatus
TAGTCCCATAAAACACTGGGGTTACTGTTAAAAGTTTCAATCATTCCCTACTCTGCTTATGCTGTTTTGAAGGAGCTTTGCTTTTTAGCTGTTGACTTGCCTTAAGAATTGGACAGAGAGGGGGGGAACTGCTTACATTTAGATATATGAAAAGTAAAAAGCAAATCTGCACATTTCATTTTTCTTGCTGATGCTCTCTTTAATTTACTTTAAAAAAATGTTTACTTGTTTCTGAGAGAGAGAGACAGAGTATGAGTGGGGAGGGGCAGACAGAGAGGGAGACCCAGAATCTGAACCAGGTTCCAGGCTCCAAGTTGTCAGCACAGAGCCCAAGGTGGGGGCTTGAACTCGTGAACCATGAGATCATGACCTGAGCCCAGTCGGACACTTAACTGACTGAGCCACCCAGGCGTCCCATTAATTTACTTTCTTGCACTGCTTTGACACATGCCAAGTAGTGGAAGAATCTAAATCCTTCTAGTAGGCTAATGAGTTATGGTAGCTTGATTATAATCACTGGAGAAGGTTTCCCTTTGCTGGACACAAAGATTTTCATTCCATGGGACATTGAGCCACACTAACTCCAGGGATGGTTGGAGTGGATGCCTTTTCTTTATAAAGTAGAAGAACAAACATTCAAGACAGTTCTTGAACAAATTATTTTTTCTAAAGAGGCTACATGGAAGGTGATTAATTCAAAATTGATTTCCTTAAATCGACTTATAGTCATATACTTGCTGTAAATCCTTTCTTTTCCACAAGTAACCAGGGAAAGTGATTCAAACCAAACTTTAGGACAAATGATTCTTCTTGGTGATAAAGAATTGGTGTTGAATAATTCCTCCTTTACTATTTTAGGGAGTGCCGGACAATTCTAAAAATTTCTAGTTGTGCTCTTGTCCATAACTTGACATATCTTCCTGGAGCTCCAAGAAGATCTATGAACACCTATAACCATGTTTGTATGTGTGTGTATCTTTTTTGTGGGGTATGAGGTCACAGCTTTTATCAGATTCCAAAGTAATGTGTGACCCCAGGAAAGTTTAAGAATCACTGCATTAGAGTTCTCTTCCTTGATTCCTATGCAATCGCTAAAACTGGATTACAAAAAAACGATTTTTTTTAAATTTTTTTTTCAACGTTTATTTTATTTTTGGGACACAGAGAGACAGAGCATGAACGGGGGAGGGGCAGAGAGAGGGAGACACAGAATCGGAAACAGGCTCCAGGCTCTGCGCCATCAGCCCAGAGCCTGACGTGGGGCTCGAACTCACGGACCGCGAGATCGTGACCTGGCTGAAGTCAGACGCTTAACCGACTGCGCCACCCAGGCGCCCCACACAAAAAAACGATTTTTTAAGTAAAATGAAAAAAAAAAGAGTGAATCAGTACATCAATATTTTAAAAGTACACGTGTGACGAGTTAGGGGAAACAAAATATTCACCAAGTAAAGTGACATCTTAGAGTCTAACTCTGAAAGTCTTTACCAAAGGAAGAAGATGCTAGGTTTCACATGCGGAATTTCAAGTAGAAACATGCCTTAGAGGATGCATGTTTACCTACAATATTGAAGTATCGTTCTTCAAGCCAATATCCTGCCTTCTTCTTTGAAAACAAAAAAATCTCCTTGTAGAAGAATTAATAATGATAATGCCAACAGCTATGTTTAATGATCAACTACGATGTTTCATCCACTTCGCAAACAGACAAAAACTCCCCTCCCCGACAGCTGCTGCGTTTTAAGGCATGGGACAAATATGGTTCAGAGACTTGGAGCGGGTTGCCCAAGGTCACACAGCCAGCAGGTGGCGCACCTGAGCTTAGAGCCCACATATGCGTGGTCCTCGGTTCCATCCCATCTTATTTTGGTAGGATGACCGCTGGACACAACAACTACTGCCTCCAGAGATGACAGCCATGAATACTGTTCCAACCTTTCAAGTGGCTCTTGAAAAACTTGGAAGTCTGGACCAAAAGGACCAAGAAGTCATAGTGAGCGTCCCCTGTGACCCACCTTGTCTGAGCAGAGTTGGGCTTTTTCTGCGTACTTATCATTACGTTGCTCTGCCCCCTATATTTCCTTGACTCCTTGCACCTGTCAGGTATCCTCCAAATCAAAGGGGCTTTCTTGCATTGACTCGCTTATTTCAGCATGACTGCTGCATCTCTAAAGAAGATATATTCGACATGAATGAGATTTTCTTCCTCCTCGGGTCTCTCTCCCACATTGAGTTATGTCTCACATTCATTTCTCCCTCTGCTGCAGTATATTATGTCTCCCAAATTCTCATTTGTTTTTAGACATCTCTACCTGGAGTGTCCAGTCTCTTAAGCTTGTCATCTTGTTTGTATTCTACGTGTCTTAAAGCTCTGAGGGATTTTACCTCTTAAAAGCTCAGTCCATCGGCTCGTGGGATCCGAGCGGCATGTCTGATCAAAGCAATTGGCATTCAAATGATTCTAGAAACTTCCTAACCTCTCCTCCTCTGAAGTTAAAATAATGAGTGGAAATCAGTTAGAAGCAGATGTTTTATTTGCATTTTCATTTGTAGCAGCTTAAACTGGTTTGTCTGGGTCATCCATTTAAATGGGAATTATTCTTAATGAAAGCAAATTTAACTTTGATAAGGTAAGCAATACCCGACACGCTATTGGTTGGGTATCTTCTGAATTCCCAGTGCATGTTTCCAAGTTTGGAAATTTGGCCACAAAGCAGTGGCTGAAACCTGTTTTAAATAGTCCAACTGGGCATCAGTTGATAGTAGCTTCACTTGAGGGACGTAGCCTTGTATTTATTTGGGGGCTGCGTGTCACATACTTGGGGATATAAAATGTTAATCAAAAGCTTTAGTATTTACACAGATCACACAGTTGCTATTCTATGCAAGTGCTGAAGGTCTCGGGTGAGACGTGGTACCTCCTATCTAAATGCTCGGTTCCTTGAGGACAGGAGCCAAACCTGATGCATATTCATTTCTATTGCATTTAGCCCAATGCCTAGTATATGTTAGAGCAGAGATGCTCATGGGCTGAGTGAGTGGATGTAGGCTCCCTTCCATAAATGATAATAACATTCTTTTTTAAATTAAAAAATTTTTTTAAAAGAGAGCAAGTGGGGGAAGGGCAGAGAGAGAGGGAGAGAAACAGAATCCTAAGCGGGTCCCGCGTCATTAGCGGGGCTCGAACTCATGAACCATGAGATCATGACCTGAGCCAAAATCAAGAGTCAGAAGCTTGACCGACTGAGCCAGCCAGGCGCCCTGAGAATAACATTCTCGGCAAACCGTCCACAAGGCATGTACATTTCCTGCAATGGAGACTTGCTTCCGTGGTATTTGATCGGCAGGCCCAGATTCTGGCTCATCTCGTCACCAGTTAGATGGACACCATCTGCCTCACATGTACAGGGAGGTGGTTGCAGACGCCCGTATTTCCTAAAACCAAGCCTCTCCTCCTGTATAATTGAAGCCTCACAACTCTGACCTGGACTGGGGGGGGGGGGGGGTCCTTGGAAGGTGACACGTGGCTTGTCACAAGCCAAGAGTGTAGCTGGGCATCTGCTGGACTGGCATGCCTGGAAGCTGACGGCCATCTTCACAAAGGTAGATTCAAAGAGCTGAGGTGATCCCAAGCAGCAGCTCCAGGGAGACCAGAAAGAGGGAAGAAGAAATAGCGGGGGACCAGGAAGGTGGGAGCAAGTTGCTCCAGAGGCCAAGTGGGAGACAATCCCAGAAGTGAGGAGACCCACTGAGAACTCGGCTCCAGAAATGCCCAGATGAGACGGTCAGGTCACCCGGAGAGATGACGGCCGATGCCGAATCTCAGCCCTATGGGTTTCAAAGACCCGGTGGGGAAACGACGAAGAAAAGAAAAGCCCAGCAGTAAATGTCACAGCCCACCACACGTGCCTCACCGTCACTCCAAAGCGGTGAGCAATTTCTGTTTCTTTACGTGGGGATACTTGAGTTTACCACTGGCGAAACGCCTCTCCTTTAACCACCGCCCCGCCCCCCCCCAGCGAGCTATTTAGTTGTACAGACATAAACCCAAACTCCCTTCCCGAGATGAAGACATGGCTCAAAGGGGAAAAAGAAAAAAAGAAAAAAGACAAAAAACCCAAGACAAAACTTCAGAATGGAAAAGGGCCAGGGTCACCCGGAGGCCAAGCAGCTGCTTCTGGAAAACAGTGGGGAAGATGCAGAGGGGCGGGGGGCAGGCATCGTGTTCCACTCACTCCTCCGCTGTGCCCGGAGCCCCTTGGAGAGAGCTGGCAGCGGTTTGCCTGACTGACGCCCTGACACGGTGGTCTGGAGGTACCACTTCTGGTCCCGTGACAAAACATGGTGGAGGGTTGGTGAGAGGGCCAGTCACCCTGCCTGGCCCCACGCCTGATTTGGATTCGCCACCTCGAGGACTCTCCCTTTGTAAGCGCTCCGCTCTCAGCACCAAGACTCAGCTCCCCTTGGAGGTGCCATTAGCAGAAGCCGGGGTGATCCTCTTTCAAGAGGCTACTTGGGTAATGGATGGTGATACATGAGTGCCCATGCAGGAAAAGAGAAAGGAACAGAAATAACAGCGTGGGCCCTGTGAGTGAAGCTGAAAAGCATGTGTGGACTTGTGTGAGGCACCCCTTTGGGGGCTCCAAGACCCTACAAAAACAGCTGACATCGGAGATAATAAATAACCAGGCAAGACAATGATAGGAACACTAGGATTAGCTAGAGCCATGCGAGCAAAGAACCGCGGCATGCTTAATAAATGTTAGCTCTTATTAATAACCTTGCGCTTCTAAGGAAATTTAAAATGATATACACAGAAGCTAAGAACGGCTAGAAAGTTACAAGCAAAATTCCACTGACCACGCGCCCTGAGAGACACGGCAACTGTACAGAGTGGGCCCCTACTGAAGAGATACTGAGAAACAAGTTTCTAGTTTGCCAGTAAACAATATATGCCACTCTGAGATACGACATTTTTGAGAGAAATTTGAGAGAAAACGTTCAGCTCCTCGGGGATCCACCGTGAGTGACCTGACCAGGCTTCCCGCCCTGTTTCTCCTTCCTGCTCTGCACAGCTTGCTTACCTGATGTGGCCCCCACTCCTGGGACCCACCGCCATGTTTTTTGGCTAGTGTCCCCAATGCCAGCCTTCTTCTGACCCAATTTCAAGGTCAAGGAATGCCTCTGATTCCAATTTTATGGGTCCTTGGTTCTCAAAATGACCTTTGTAGCTCTGTAGTTAACAGCTTATTAATCTTCTTATGTCTTCTCAAGGATTTTGTTTGCTTCTTCTTTTTTTTTTTTTTCTAGGGCACCTATAAATGGAAAGTAGCCCACTGTACCTTCATTCTTTTAGGTATGCTATTTTTTCTACTGTGACTATAGCCACTGCCACCGGTAATATGGTATTATTTAGAGGGCCAACTGCAGGCAAAATCGACTAAAATGTGCCTTTGCCTGGGTTCCTTTCTGACGTTTTTCATTCGTAACCCTGTGTGCCGCTGAGACACCATAGGCGGGAACGTTCGCATGCCTGTCCAGCTGGTGAAAGGTTGGCAGCAAACATACCCTTAAGACGAGATGAAGAAGGCTGGTGTACGAAATGAAGGTTATATATATGTACACTCGTGTTCTGGCTTTTTCTCTGAAATGTGCGTCCTGATGATTTCCAAATGCCAGGAGCTATTCTTAGACATGACGGTTTTCATGCCCGCATAGTATTCCACTGTATGGATGGACCAGAAAGTCTTTTACTCTTCCTGATTTTGATGGTTAACTCATTCGTATGTCCACTGTGTTGTTTGCTCTCATTGTGCATTCTGCTTTCCTTTACAGACAACATGCAAAAAAAAAAAAAAAATGCAGTAATGTATTCAATTAATTGCACAAACACCACTTTGCCTATACTGATGGCCAAACTGTTCAGATTGAGTTGTTCGGCAGGCAGGTAGACATGTATGCTAATGAGGTTTTATCCTAGCTTAACTAAACACGGCAAATGTGGCTCAGAGTGCTCCAGATTTATGCATGGCAATGCATGGTTTTAGAAAGATCCATGCACAGAGGTGCCTGGGCAGCTCAGTCAGTTAAGCATCTGACTTTGGCTCAGGTCGTGATCTCGCCGTTCGTGAGTTTAAGCCCCGCGTCGGGCTCTGTGCTGACAGCTCAGAGCCTGGAGCCTGCTTCCCATTCTGTGTCTCCCTCTCTCTCTGCCCCTCCCCTGCTCATGCTCTGTCTGTCTCTCTCTCAAAAATACATAAACTTAAAAAACCATTTTAGAAAGATGTATGCACAAATTGTGAAGAATGTCAGAATTCCAGTAATGATCAATTAGAATAATGGGGGATATATATTAAGAGATCAGGCTTCTTCTTCAACAATAAAATCAGTCCCTTGGAATTCTAAATATTATTTCAAATAAATGAAGAAACAGAATTTTGGGTAAAAGTTGCTTTTGAAAATGATTTTTTTACTACCTGGATAAATGTCAGACGGTTGTAGAATTTAAAGCAATAATGGATGCATTCTAGAGCATGCACGGCGATATACTGCTTTAAATAATTTAAATTAGTGTAATTTAAATTAAAAATTTTTAGGGGCGCCTGGGTGGCGCAGTCGGTTAAGCATCCGACTTCAGCCAGGTCACGATCTCGCGGTCCGTGAGTTCGAGCCCCGCGTCGGGCTCTGGGCTGATGGCTCGGAGCCTGGAGCCTGTTTCCGATTCTGTGTCTCCCTCTCTCTCTGCCCCTCCCCCGTTCATGCTCTGTCTCTCTCTGTCCCCAAAAAAATAAATAAACGTTGAAAAAAAAAAGTTTAAATTAAAAATTTTTAATTTTTTTAATGTTTACTTACTTTTTTTTAATCTTTTTAATGTTTTTCTTTTTTTTTGAGAGAGAGAGAGAGAGATAGACAGAGTGTGAGCAGGGGAGGGGCAGAGAGAGAGAGGGAGACACAGGATTCAAAGCAGGCTCCAAGCTCTGAGCTGTCAACACTGAGCCGGATGTGGGGCTCAAACTCACAAACCATGAGATCATGACCGGAGCTCAAGTCAGACACTTAACCAACTGAGCCACCCAGGCACCCCTCATGTTTACTTATTTTTAAGAGAGAGAGAGAGAGAGATCAGTGCATGTGCAGTGGGGAAGGGGCAGAGAGAGAGGCAGAGAGAGAGAGAATCTGAAGCAGGCTTCGCAGTGTCAGTGTGGAGCCGGATACGGGGCTTGAACTCACAAACCGTGATATCATGACCTGAGCCAAAGTTAAGAGTCAGGTGCTTCACCGACTGAGCCACCCAGGTGCTCCTACATTAATTTTTTAAAATTATAAGCTGTCTTGGAGTTGAACAACCTTTAGAACACGTAAACCAGCCAAATAACTTTCATACAGACATGTTTTTAGGAACTTAATTATAAAAGAAACTAGGAGATAGATAATTATGATTCTTTTGATCTAACCATCCTTTCATTTGTGAGTGCCCATTCGTATCATCTAAAAATAGCTTAAAATATTTTCTTATAGCACTGCTTAATGCTAAGAAGTTAATGCTGAGTAATACTGCAGTCAGCAATCATCCTTGGTTTGATTTAAAATTTTATGAAGATGTTGGCTTTTGGCTTGAAATAAATCTTCATTTTGTCAGAGAATTCCTTTTCTGTGAGTTACACTAAGGAATTCTATTAATCAAGGGAGTTGTATTTTTTTCAGATTATGGGCTTCTTTTTAAAAATATTTGTGTCTTTATTTTTGAGAGAGAGGGAGGGAGGGAGGGAGGGAGAGAGAGAGAGAGAGAGAGAGAGAGAGAGAGGATCCCAAGCAGGCTTTGCGCTCTCAGCACAGAGCCCAGCGTGGAGCTCGATCTCACGAACTGTGAGATCATGACCTGAGTCAAAATCAAGAGTCAAATGCTTAACTGACTGAGCCACCCAGGAGCGACTCAGATTTTGGGGTTCTTACGAAATAGTTGCATAGCTTCTGCTTAGTTCTGTTTGGCGTTCATTTGGTTGTACTTTCTGGAATTCTCCCAGAGCTACCAGTCAAGTCAGGCCCTTCTGTCAAAGCAGACTGTAGACTCACTGAGAGGAAAACACACGCATCATTTATTTATTCCCAGAGTTTCCAGCCTCACGGCAGCACCTGGCTCCCAAGGGCTCATGTCATGTCCCACCACAACCCGTGCTCCTTGACCACAGGGTCAGACTCTGAACTTCACTGGATTCCTTTGCTACTTCGGATTTTGCTGTGAAGCTACTCTTTCCCCTATGCAACAAGAGCCTCCTGAGAGAACTGGTGTTTTTGTGCAAGGAGGAGCCACAGGCAGAGTTAAACAACACAGGGAGAAGGTATTTGAGCAGACACCCGCGACTCACACAGTGTGTTCAGGGTAAGGTGCTGCTTTTCTTAAAATGTATGGCAGGGACGATACTGGAGGGAGCTCAGAGGAGTGAAGACCAGGCCAAAGAAACCCAGTTAGGGGAGTCCTAGCTTGGGAGAGAGGCTTTGATGAAAGTTCTGGGGAATGGACTCGGCGGGGGGGGGGGGGGGGGGGGCACTGGTAGTTTGGGGGCCCTTTGACATCCAATCCTTTTTTCTTTTTCAAAACGATGTTTTTGGGGGCACGCCGAGGTGGCTCAGTCGGTTGAGCGTCCGACTTGGGCTCAGGTCATGATCTCATAGTCGTGAGTTCGAGCCCCGCGTCGGGCTCTGGGCTGACGGCTCAGAGCCTGGAGCCTGCTTCGGATTCTGTGTTTCCCCCTCTCTCTCTGCCCCTTCCCTGCTTATACTCTGTCTCTCTCTCTCAAAAGTAAATAAATCATTTAAAAAATGTTATTTTTTGAGAGAGAGAGAGACACACACACACACACAGACAGAATGCAAGCAGGGGAGGGGCAGAAAGAGAGGAGACACAGAATCCAAAGAAAGCTCCAGGCTCCCAGCTGTCAGCACAGAGCCCAATGCAGGGCTTGAACGCATGAACAGCGAGATCATAACCTGAGCCAAAGTCGGACGCTCAACCGACTGAGCCACCCAGGTGCCCCCAGTCCCTTTTCTTATTAATGCTCTGATATTGCCTTCCTGGGCGTTGTCTTCTGTTGGAAAGCTAAGTCCAGATCTCTCTTCTCTTTGTTGCCTCCTACTGGATTCAAAGGATTTTGTCCCACCTCACCCAGACTGGGTGCAGCCAGAGGGCCAGCACATGACTTAAGTCTCCCCCAATACATGGGCGGTCTTCGAGCTCTGACATGTGGGGGGGGGGGCGTCGCTTGGTGGTCAGATAGGTTGCAGCAGTGGGGCCGGTGGGCAGACGAGATGGTTCCTGCGGTGTGGCCCCGAGCCCTCTGGCGATCGCCGGGTTCCATTTCATTGTCTGCCATCAGCTTCCCAGCCTTCCGTCTTCTGAGAGCCCCTGGTCCCCTTTCTCTTTCAGCTCAAGAGAGTCAGAGTCGACTTTTGTTACTTGCAGATGAAATCCTTTATCGGACACAAACTGGGTTTGGATGCACACAGACAAGGAAGAACATTCCAGGTGGGGGAAACAGTACAGTAAGGGCTTAAAGACAGTGTGGCATTTACCTGGCTCGGTGGAGAGAGGGCAGGGGCTAAGGCCTGCCTGCGGAGGGGGCTAAGTGCCTCCGAAAGAAAGGGAAGATGAACTAATGTTTATGGACTAATGTAACTAATGTAACGTTTATGGACTGTTACATGCCAGTCACATTTCCATAAATTCTCGTAGTTAATCCTCACAATCCTGTGAGGCTCAGGGAGTGAAGAGAGATAAGGAGTTTAGGATTTACCTTTAATCCCCAAGAAACCATGGCGGGAATTTGTGAGACAGTGGAAGAGATTCTTTAGGCCAGAGGGACCTTTCGGTCTTGTTCCTCTGTCTACGCCACACCTCCTCGACACGTGTCTGTTTCCCCCCCTGATGTGGCAGGTGGATCAAACAGCATATGGTTTTAACATGCCTGCTTGTATAAGCCTGGTCATTATTTAGTTAGTATAAACAGACAAATAGCTTTACCCACTTTACCCAGGTATTAAGCACGTGAATTTGACCGCAGTTTATTTTTGCCCCCAGGCAGATAATTTATTACGTCCTGTCTATTGCCGTGAACTGGGTTTCTCAAAAAGAACGTTATGTTCTAAGTCGTCTTTTTCATGGATCGTCACAAGTGCTTCTGGCGCCAATCTCAGAACCCTCTCGGGACAGGATTACAGCCCCTTACCACTAGTGGGAAAAACTCACTTTTATCCCTTCCTTTTAGAAATGAGGGCATGGAGACCACAGACAGGATTTGCCAGGGATGCTTAGTGACAGAAATGGAAAAGGTGTATCAGGAATCCTAACCTCTGATCCGGTCCTCTCACCACTAGACTGCGTTAAGTTCCGTATAGGTTTTATGAGCACAGTAAAATTTTATATCTAACTGGGGCTCCTTGGGATCACCTTCTTCGACAGCCTAAGTAATCACAGACTCAAATACATCTTCTGAGAGCCTTGTTCAGAGCAGTCACAAAGATCAGAACATTAATCATATTTTCATTTTACATAGATCAGTTAACATGAGCCTTGTACATCATATTATGCCTACGATAATATCCTATTAAATATATTATCACATTGAAAGGATAGAAAATCCATTTCTCAAATAGCTCACTGTTCCATGGAGACACCAGGCCCTCCCACAAGAAGGCCACCACACAGGCACGGCTCTCAGTTTGTTCTTAGTTCTTCTGGAAGGCTGCCTTTGAGCAAGTCTCTTCCCAAGACTCAATAGGGGACTCGCCCACATACTGTCGCACTATAGTGAAATCACCCGTTACTTTATTTTTTGTCTCTTCTTCCAATCTGGAGACTCCATTAGGGCAGGAGACATGCCTTATGCCCTCATGGTTTCCTGGCATTTAGGGGAGTGTATGGCACATAATAGTAACCTGTCGATTCTTTCTGCATAAAAAGGAGCTGTACCTACCAAAAACCAAAGAAAACCAGAGAGCAACCTGTGAGATTGTTGCACATTTGCTCCGTAACGAAAAGTAATAGGCCAATTGTAGTAAATCTCTTTTTTGCAAACTTTAACAGTGAAGGATGTTTCTACCCAAGGTGACTCAAGAAGGATCCAGGGGGCTAAAGAAGGTTCTGACTTTTTTAAGAAGAGAGCTCACTGGATAGCTGGTAGACGGGTCTCTGATAACTCACGAAGGGCCTGGGGTAAACCCGAGGAAAGTGAGGTCTGCCGGACTCCTCCAACTTTGTCCCTGGCTGTCCGTGGCCCTGAAATTGCCACCTACAAGCTCATCATCACCCTCGCTCCCAGATAAACTCTCATCTGTGGTAGTGGATGTTTCAATGATTCACCATCCTGCCTTTACCATTGCTACCATTTACACACGGAGGCTCCCAGCATGGTGTGCCTACATTTCTTCACGGCTGGAGCTCATCTTCTGGGCCGTCACACAGTTCTGTCCTCATGGGACCCTCCCTTACCACTGGCTCCCTTTCTCATCCCGGAGGTTAGCTTTCCTCTCCCAGGTCGTTGATGGCCCCCTCGGACAACAAGCACTTCTGTTTTGGTTCCTGGGCTCACATGGGTCTCCCTGACCTCTTCCATATTGTGAGTGCTGCTTCCTGTGATGGAAAAAAAAGCCCTTTTCTGAGGCTGAATCCACTGATGTGTCTGCTTCCAAACATCCCTCTTTAAGCTTTCGTCATTTTCTCTGTTTTTTCTTTTTTCTTGTCTTTTTGTTTAATTTTAATCCCTGGATCCTGAACTCAGGCTTGCTAGTTGAGTGTCTATCCTCCCGTTGATAGACCTGCCTAAGGTCATGTGCCTACCTGCCTGATCTTCACTCGGGATTGCCTCTCCATGGTTCCACTGGCCTCCACCGTGGGATATCACATGTCTGCACCTCTCAGCTCCTGCCCTGTCCTCCTGGACAGGTCTGGTTCTACGCCTCACTTTTCTCCACCCCCACCCCCAGCTGCCATCCGACTGTGGATACCTGTGCAGGGCCCATTCAACCATGCACCAGATAATCCTGATATGAGTGGAGTGAAATTCAAGAGAAGAGCTGACAGGAGATATTGTAAACCATCCCTAAAAGGAGTCCTTAAAGGACCTTATTACAGTCATGTACACATAATAGAAAGTGACCTGGTTTGTCATGAACTTTCAATGCTTTCTGGCTGGATCTCCTCATTTGATCTGTCAGGGTATGGTAATGTTAACTTACATGTAATACTTCCCCTAAAAGAGGTTAGGAAGCACTGGATTGGAAATGCCTTTTGACCAAATGGGACATGATGTTGATACGGGTTGTATAACATGTTATGATGAGAGAGCCCCTAGGAAAACATATGGAAACAAAGAGAAACTAGCTTGTGGCACTCGTACTGGGTTTGCTTCTTAGAAACCAGGAGATGATATGTGGCAGGGTCTGGACCCTGCCTCCATGAGAGGGGCTCTGAAGGACAGGTTAGCTTAGCTGACCTTTCATGGATTGTTGGGAGAGTACAAGCAAAAAGTTTTACTCGATGACCAAATTATGCTCCTTCTCAAATAATCAGAGCTCTCATTTAGGAATTCACATGTTTCCTGCTAGACTTTTCGAGGTCAGCAGGGAGTGTGTGTGGTTGACTCACTTTCTTCAGCACCAGTTAAGTGAACCTGACCCTGAGCAGGGCCTGGATAGCTATTTGTTGGAAGATGAAGGAACCCATACCCATATGCATGCGTTGTGGCCTCCATGGGACTTTTCTTGGTGAAACTTCTCACGTGGCGTTTCCAGATCCTTGACTTTCACTTGGGAGGGTATTGTGGGTTAGCACAGAGCTCAGTGTTTTGCATTTTTCCATTCTATTCCACCATTCTCCTGCAATTTCACATGAAATTAAAAATGTCCAAATGACGCTACAAAGGAAAACGTAAGTAAGCGCAATCTTTCTTCTTATTGAAGTTTCTCTGGCTCCCCTCTTCGTTAATCCCACGGGCCCTTGAGAACTATACTCTCCAATAGCAAAGGTTTTGTACATAATATTTATGACAGTTCATTGGCAGTGCTCGTTTTTTCAAATTTCTGCAGCAATAGGGAAAGAGTCATGCCTTCCTGGTGTTTTGGCCATGCGCAACAACTCTCCTTGCTTCAAAAATCTCCCCTGGTAGGCCAGCCCTTGATCCCTGACACTGCCCGAGCCTTCTCGTTCTTTCCAATGCTCTCGACTTTGCTCGCCACACATAGAAACAGCGTTGGTCTTTGGTCTTCACTTCTCCAGCAATTTTAGAATCCAAGCTTTATTACTCCCTCCATTTGCTCCTATTTTTAAAATAGCAGTAATAATAATGATAAAATAATAATAACAATAACAATAATGATAATAATGATACTGTTGTGAAGATGACAAGAAATGATGTCGACAGACTAGTCACTTCATCTCTGTTACGGAGCCAAGAAGCCAGTGAAGAACATAGATTTAAAACATAAAATAAAATGAAAGACCAGTGATAAAATCCCCACCCCACCCCCCCAATCACCCACCTGAAGAACTGATTCTCAGCACCCCATATTCTTTTCTCTCTCTGCACTCCAACCTTTGTCCCCGGTCGCCTTTACCAAGGACTGAACTATCTCGATTCCTTTCCTTACTCTCCCAGTTCACACCACCTTGTTGATCTCAAGCCTTTGGGGAAATGAAAAGTAGCTTGTCATCTTGAAAGGGGCTCCTGCCCCTGCTGTGTGGTATAATTGGACATGGTGCACTTATTTCCTGCCCCTTATTATCTGGTCCCTTATAGACATCTAGATCTGCTGTTTCCTCTCCATTTAAAAAAAAACTTGAAGTTCTATTATTGTGTCTATTGACATAGATTAGCAGAGGGCTTCCTGGATGCCCTTGAATGTCTTTGTGATAGTTCTTGCCTCTCCGAAGTATCATTTCTTAGTGACTCTTGCGTTCAGAGCCCTCCCCGGCTAGCTTCGAGAACTCAGTCAAACAAGGAGCCATCTCACATATTTCTGGGGTCCCTCTGGTGTCCAAATATATGTTCAGACCCACGCACCTAGAAAATGTTAAACCACAATGGCTATCTTCTTTGGTAAATGGCTACTCCTTAGCGAGATGTGTATTTGGAGACTTTCTGCTAATTTCTACGGTACCTCTGTAGGTGACAGCAGAGAATGTAGCCTCAGGGATGCTTCAGAGCCCACCACAAGCCCCGCTCTCACCAACCACACGAATAAAATACTCCAAAACAACAAGAGTGTCCTTCCTGAGCAAATGCGACTTTCAGCAAGTCTTCCGGCAGCCTCTGGCCACCTCCACAGCCATCCTGAATAAATAGAAATGCAGAAACTAAGTGCTCTCCTCCTCTTCCGTGTGCTGAAATGCCTCAGTAGGAGTAGGCCTGTCTTGGCTCTCGAGCACCAGGTGGATTTATGTTTCCTTCCAGGACGCACAGTTGCACTCCGTGGTCGGAGAAACAGTCCTCCCTTGGTCTTTCAATATTTACTTATTTTTCTCATAACTTCCCATCATGTTAGGTAATGCTCCAGCGTAGATACAGGTGGCCATCCCATACTGTTAGGTGGAAAAGAAAGAGAATTATCAGTGATGTTGTGGATCTCTATGCTAGGTACATATACCTGCTGTCTTCTCGAGCATTGCACAGGCAGCAATGGAGGACAGGCATGTGAACAAGATTCCACAGAGCCAGGCATGCTGGCTGGGGCAGGAACGTGCCCAGATGCCCAGGGGGCACCATGGAGTGGCACACTTCCTGGAGGAGGGTAGATAAGATAGGGTGCCTGGGTGGACTTCTGCAAAAGAAATAAAAAGAAAATAAGGTTTCAAAGGATGGAATTTGAAGGATGGGTTTAAATGGCTTTAAAGGGGTCCTTGAAGGGATTTCAAAGGATGAAGAAAGATTGTCCAGGAAGAGAAAGGAGTGAGGGATAAAGAGAAGGATGGGTGGAAAATGTGAAATGGTGTGTTAGATTTATGGAGGTACACACAGAAGGTTGGCTGAGTGGATTAGCCCCAGAAGGGGATTAGGTGAGAGAAGGGATGGTTGGGAATGGGGTGTTGCTCTGGCTTGGCGGGGGGGGGGGGGGGTTAGCTCATTGTACCTGGGGAGGTACTAGGAGGGTTCTTTTAATTAATTTATTATTATATTTTTTTACAGTTATTTATTTTTGAGAGACAGAGCACAAGTGGGGGAGGGGCAGAGAGAAGGAGACACGGAATCCGAAGCAGGCTCCAGGCTCTGAGCTGTCAGCGCAGGGCCTGACGTGGGGCTCGAACTCACAAGCGGTGATATCATGACCTGGGCTGAAGTCGGTCGCTCAACCGACTGAGCCACCCAGGTGTCCCGGTCCTAGGAGGTTTTAAGGAGAGACTTGAATTAATTAGATGTGATTGTTGGACCTCTCCCACGGAGCTCCCACTTGATTTGAACTTTGCAGAGAGGGTACTGAGGCAGTGATCGTCCATGGATGATGGTTGAGTTCACGTAGGACCAGCCCTGGCTTGAAAGCCTCAAGGAGATGTAGGGCCTGAGGTTTCAAAGGCAGGGGAGGGGCCTTCCGGAATGCACCCTTGTGTACAGAAACGATGGGGATTTCGTGACTCTGGTGCTTCAAAATGAATTCTTCCTCTGTAGACTTACCTGGACGCAGGGGCTCACGCTGCCTCGTCGGGAACTCTGTCATGATCTCTCTAGTTCTTGTGCCCTTCTTTGAATCCCTTGTCCTGGGGCCACAAAACCCATCTCGGGAAGTCTTCACAGTCCAGAGTTGCCGGGGCAACACTGCCGCCTCCTTCCGCCTCCACTCCCGCCCCCATCCACCTTCACTTCCGCCCGCATCCACCTTCACTTCCGCCCCATCCACCTTCACTCCCGCCCCCATCTATCTACCTTCACTTCTGCCACCACTTCGACTACCTCTCCCTCCGTCTCTAACTCCTTCCACCGCCAAAGCTTCTAGCATAAATACGTCTCGCATCCCAACCAGGTGCCGAGTGCTATTGTAGCTACGGCAAGTGCCGCGAACAAAGCAGACAAAAATATCTGCCCTCGTAGAACTTCTATTCCAAGGCGTTAGCGTATATATTTTGGAATAACTCTACTAGGGAAGTCACGATGGATTGAAGTGAATCAGGGCAAGTATTTTCAGTGGCGATACGTGTGTTGTGTTACTTTGGAATCAAGGCGGCCATGATGATTTGGTTTACGTGATCTTTTATCTTTCTTGATTCCCTACTCTTCTCTGCTTCTCGAGTCCTGGCCAGCAGCTGTCATTGCTCAGGGACTTTTCCTTGGCACAAGACAGCCAACACCCGAGCCTGCAGCCTCTAGGGGCACAATTCTTTGACCAGCAGAACAGGAGAAAACTATACTGACAGGACTCCTTCCACAGGATTCAGCATCAGCCCCACCCTGGCATCCTCTCCAGACTAGAGGACCAAATAGCCCTGTTGTATCATTATGTCGTACCTAAAAATGCTGTTGGGTTTCTCAATTTCTCTCCTGAAGCCTCCAACCACAATGACTTGACTTTTCTCCTGGTTCTGGACAGAAGCGGTTTTCTGTGGCAGTAGAAACCAATGACCTTATTCACCGGAAAAAGAGAGAGAGAGAGAGGGAGAGATTCAGGCCATGCCAGATTTATGACATAAGTGGGCATGTCGTAAAATCGAACGGTTTCCAGTCGTTTTGTTGAGTCCAGTATCTACGGGGAAAAACTGATATCAAAATTTTCATAACTCTTCAGATTCTTTTGTCACCATTAGTGTCCTTTGTTCATGGAAACAGTCGGGTACCCAATTTAGTGGTATAGTTTCGTGGAAATGACAAATAACTTAGTAAGAATATTTGGATCCGGAGCTGGGAAGGGGCCTTAGGAGACACAGGATCTATGTCCCTCATGTAACAGATGAGTAAACTGAGGTAAGGGAGAAGTGGTTCCAATTTGGGACTCTCGCTCACAAGATGGCAGAGCTTGGGAAGAAGTTGACTCCTAGTCCAGCGCTCTTGCATTAATACAGTGAGTGCCTGAGCCAGACTGGCCAAACGTGACCTTGGGAACCTGTGCTGGGCTGCCTGGAAAACAGGCTGGCTGAAGGCAGGGGCTCATATTCTCCCAGCGGGATGGGGGTTCTTACTCCCAGCAAGGGGGGTGGGAGGGCAGGAATATTCTGCTGCCCAAGTCCCCCATGTGTCTGCACGGCCAGCATTTCCTGACAACCGCCAAGGTTGGGTCCTCTGGAGACAGGCTGCCTGGGCATGAACATCCCATGTCATTTTCCTTAAGCACTTTCAACACTTGTCCTACCAAAAAAGAGCCACGGGAGAGGGAAGGGTACCTCCCCTAGAGCACAGAGCCCCCAGTAGCCTCTCTAGAGGATAGGTCAACAATCAGGGGACCCTGTTCTCTCTTCACACCGATGTGTGTGCGCTTTGCCCCATTTTGTGTATTCTTGGGCCACTGTATGTGATGTTTTGGAATTTGTCCCCAGCTCTGGTGCCTGACAGGTGGAGAACCAGCTGAGGCCTACCTGGCAAGACACACACTTAACCTCTGACCTTTAATTTTCTAACCGCGGCCTAGAATTATATCTGCTCCTAACTACTTAACAGGTCTCTAGAGAAAAATGCGACGAAATCAGCATGTGCCTTACTTACGGGCGAGGCCCTTGAAATGAGAACGTTTTCTAATTCGGAGTGTTCAGGTTTTGCTCCTTCTTCTAAGAAGCGCGTTTGGTGAAAAAGTATCGCCTTGTTCTCTTGTTAATTCTGGGCTTATTGCACATTCAGTGTTCCATAAAGGTTGACTTGAAAGCTTTCATTTAAAACCCAATTCATATGAATTAGTGTACTACTCAAAATGTCAGGCTGCTAATAGGACATACATAGCAACTGGAAATTGAAGTAAGTGCATTTTAATAGAGCTCAGAATTAGGATTTCCTCTATCTGTTTGACGTAGTATCACAATTATAATTGAGGGTACATTTTTTTCTGTTGGCATTTAATGACTCTGTATCCGGAATTATCAATCATCTTGAATTTGTTATATCATTTTTCAGATGTAAAATGGCGAAAAAGAAGAGAGAAACCCAAAGCTCTTTAATGATGATACCAGTATATAAGATTGTATCACCTAAGACACAGAGGGGACAAAACATTGACTGAGCTAAGGCTATCCCCCTGATGATCCTGCCAAATACCGTGTAAGGCCCCACTGAATGATAGAATTACATAATCGTTGCTTTCTTATGTTTTTATCTTACTTGAGAATCGTTGCCTCTCACTTTTTCATCTCTACAATATGGGCCAGTTAATTCCTGACAAGCTACTTCGAGAGGTTTCCATCAATGTGAGTCCCTCTTACACATTGAAGGCAAGGTTTATAAATGCTTGGCTCACTCTATATCATTTCTTCCTGAAGTTGCGGAAATATCAAAGTAATTGGTGGTCCTCATCCTGGCTTTATTTGAATTCTTGTGTCTCACAAGAGAGCCTCAAATATTACGTAAAATAGTACAAAAGCCAGAAACGCTAGCCAAAAATAAAAAAAAAAAAAAAAAAAGAAGAAGAAGAAGAAAAAGACCCTCATTCTGGCTTTGGGGAAATTGGATTATTTGGTTTGTGATTTTAATTCCCAGTTTTTAATATGCAAGTGGAAATGTCTTTATCATTAGAGATTTTCTAGCCATAAACTTATATAATCAGTGATAGAATAATCAACATCTTGTATAGGTTTCTGAATTCTTTCAGGCTGTTATCATTTCACTTTATATCCAGAAGAGGGCAGTCGGGTTACATGGTTCAGAAGCAATCACCATTACCCCAGAAAGCAAGATTTTTTTTTTTTCCAATAAATTTCAGTGTTTCAAATGAAGTTTTTCCTTTAATGGTGTTTAAGAGCATTTAAAATTACCTAAGATTTTTCTCCTTTGACTAAAAACCTTACAACCTCCGTGACATGGATACTTTTCACAAAAGGGTTGAAATGATGTTATGTATTCATGTGTACATTTCACTGATTCCTTACTTTTGTTTCCATTGGACCCGCTTCCCCATTTGACTAGCCCATGGGGGAGGGGGCCAATCTTTCTAGGCAGTCTTCCTACTTTATAACTTTGTGACATCTTATAGGTAAAAAATAGCATATTGCACAAAGCAAAGAACACCCTCACTTGAACTTCAAATGAAGAAAAGAGAGGGAGGATCAGAAGAAAAAGCAAATTCACAGCAACTGACAAACATATCTGCCAAAGGGACTTACAATCCAAAACACTTCTCGCAATGCTCACTTGCTTTGAGAAAAAATTACATTTCTAAACTGGAACTTTGAGTAAAACAATGTTAGATGGATGTGACACGTTTTTCCCTTGAAATACCTTCTATAAGATTCTAAGTGAAAATAAGCATAGAGCTGAACACAAAATATTACAAATATTTCTGCCACCTTTTTCTGTCCTTCCTCAACAATAATGCCAGAGACTAGGAACCCACTAATTTTATGGATGATAGAAAACTCGATATATTTGTGAAGGAAGGATGAATATTTACTTAGTTTTTGTTGTAGTTGTTTTGAAAGAATGTATTTTATTTTATTTTTTTATTTAAAAATTTTAAACGTTTATTTATTTTTGAGAGAGAGAGAGACAGAGACAGAGTGCAAGCAGGGGAGGGGCAGAGAGAGAGGGAGACACAGAATCCGAAGCAGGCTCCAGGCTCTGAGCCATCAGCACAGAGCCCGACGCGGGGTCCGAACCCACAAACCGTGAGATCACGACCCGCTGAGCCACCCAGGTGCCCCTGAAAGAATGTATTTTAAAGGTCCAGCTTTAACTGAAACAAAGAAAGAGTTGATTTTAGGGAACTAGTTTTAACAGAAATACAGCCTCAAGAGTTAGGTGTAATTCAGGGTGTTTATTTCTGTCTGCATTTTAAATGTTCCCTTTGTACTAATAGTCCTTCTCATGCTATTTTTAGATGATTTTACATGGAACCAATGCTATTCTCTGTGGCAGAAAATGGATGTCTATGTGTGCATCTATGTGTATGTGTGCATGTATACCTACAAGTATATGGATATACGTATCCATATACCTATATGTATATGCGCATATATGGTATTGCTCTGTTGGTTCCTCTCAGCTACCTGCCCACAAAATAGCTTTCTCAGCGGCTGCAAAATTCACCAATCCTGCACACACTCCTCTTGAGGCCTGTGGATTAACTAGGAACCCAGGTGATTTTCTCCCTGATCCACACCCGGACTCCCTCTCCCTGGAGAGGCTGCCTTCAGAAGGAGCCACGTCTGAAAGTGCCCCTGCTCAGCAAATGCCCATTGGCTTCGGCAGAAATCCTTTCCCAGAAGAGGTGCTGCCCCATGCCAAGTTGTGCTGTTGCTATGTTGGGTACAGGATCAGGGTGGAAAGAGGAGAGAGGGGAGGGACACAGCTTGCCAAGTCGCTGGGGCTACTTATAAACAAACTCTGGCTTTGTTTCTCCAGCCCTTCATGGTGGAGGGGGAGGCTGGACACACCCCTGTGTCCGCGACTGCGTTTCTGGTCTGCACAAGCCTTGGGGAGACTGCTTTTAAGAGACTGATTTGGTTTAGAAGACGATTTCCATCAGCTGCTTTTAAAAGATACGTAGTATTTCTGCACAAAGCTGAAGCCCCTTAGAGCTGCACTAAGGATTAAGAAATGGCATGTATTTTAAAGCCTTATGAATAGGAGTAGGTGATAAAAAGAAGTTCTTCTTACCCTGGCTACATTTAAATGTGAAAAGCAGCAGCCTCTAGGGGGGAGGGGGTGAGGGGGGGGTGGAGGAGAGATATATTATTTTCATAGGGATTTAATCTTCAGACTCCCCTGAAATCATAGGATACCATTGGCCATTCACTTATCGGCAGCTCTCTAATCGCACGGAGATCTGTAAGATTGTGGAGAGGGAAGGAGGGGGACACGGAGGCAGAGAAAGGAATCGTGTGTAGCCGTGAGGCTGGCCATTTTCATCTGGATGTATGTTTTGAACCTCAGATCAAAACGCGTGCCCTGTAGAGTATTTTCTCTTTCTCCTTATGAGCATTAACCCTTTCCATTTTTTTAATGCCAGCCAATTAAAGAGTTTGATGCAACTGAGCTGTCTTCAGAGCATGGGCTTAGCGATGGCCCCTGAGAGTAGGATGACCACCGAGACCTCATTAGAAGTATGGACCACGTATGCGTGTGTATGGCTGGGAGTCGACGTGTGTGTGGAGCAGGAAAGAGACTTTCTTCCCACGTTTCAGGGATAGCATATGTTAGGTAGGATCCAAGAGGCATGGCTGTAGCAGAAGATGCGTTTTCCATAAGTTCTATTGCCACGGGAAGCTGATGGTATAAATGACGCTTAAAATTGTGAAACCCACAGGTCTTTGCCAAATGCTATCAGGGTGAGGAGAAGAATGACTAAAAAGTGTACATCTTTTGAATGAATGAGTGAGTGAATGAATGAATCTAGGCACCGTTTTCTGCCCTCCAGGTTTCTCATTTTATAACCTGGTTTCCTTTATGCCGACGTTGGGCTTCTGGGAACTGATCACGAGTTTCATGTTCCCGGTACGTCCGACCCCTGAGATTTCTGAAGCACTTTTTGAAAACCCTAAGATTTTGCTCGAGGAGACTGCGAGGCGATCTCTTTGGCAAGAATCAGTCTCGTTGCCTACGTCCCCTCCTTGTCTGCCCAATTTTTCTTTCCGTTGCCACTCTCAAGAAGTTAAGAGATTAAAGGCAAGTCTGGTAGTGATAAATCAGTAGCTCTTGCCTGGCTTATAATTAAAAGTAATTCACATATAGAGGGACGGTTGACAACTCTAGCCCACATGCTTAGAGACTTGCATCGAAATGAAACCAGTGACTCATCGGAAGCCGCCTTCAAGTGCAGCCTCACCGTCTTTGCACATATGTTCTGCAGGTGGACGGACTGCCGTGGTCTCCTCCACCGACCAAAAGGGAAAGGCAGGAGACAGAAGGGCAAATCCGAGGCCGCCCGACCATGCAGCAGAAAGCCAGAAATGGGCAGCAAACTGTTTCCAGCCCCCAGGCACCACGGGGACCGCCTCCTAGAGCCACCTCTCCCACTTTGCCCAGCCTGTGCTTTTAATCAGACGGGAGGCCTCCTGGTCTGGGTGGTCCTGCTCTGAAGGCTCCGAGGGCCCGTGTTCCGGGCAACTTGGCGGGGCGGCCTGGGTGGCAGGGGAAGGCCACATCAGCATATTAATCGCAGCGAAGGAACGCGCACGGCCGGCTTTTGCACGGAGCGCGCGGCTAATAATGGGTCGCAGGGCTGCTAACGGATCCAGTCGATATTTCGATTTTTCTGACCCAACTTCCCTGCCCAGAAAAAATAAAAGCCAGCAGACCAGCCGCGCCAGGTCCCGCTGCAGAGCAAGCGGAAGAGGCCGGCGGTGAAGACAGACTGGAGCCGGCACCGTGGGGCCAAGGCAGGTTGGAGAGAGTGGGGGGGGGGGGGGGGGCGCGCGCGCAACCGTGAGCCCCTAGAAAGTTGCGGGGCACGGGGCCGGCCAGTCACTGTCGCCCGATTCTTCTGTCCCCGCTGCCCTGGCAGCCGCCGCTGCTGCTGGCCAGCCCCGCCTCTCTGCTTCTAAGACCTCTCTCTTGCTTCTTCCCTCACCACCCCCGTTTCTTTCTTTTCTTTCTTTTCAAACTTGGACACGGAACATTAGGTTTGACGAAGGGAAAGCGATTTAACATCTTTTAACTGAGGGAGGTTGATTTTCATTTGAGACCAAATGGCTCATTTTTACCTTTTTAGCTCCTGGAAGAGTAAAAAGTGAGAGGTCAGTCCTGCGTCACCATGGCAACCCACACAGCTCAGGCCTGGAGCCCAGGAAGGGGGGCCATAATGGCAGGGAAGTTTCTCCCCCTTCCTTGGCATTTCCTCCCTGTTCGGGGAGGGGGGGGGGTGGGGTGAGTCTGGATGTACGAAAACAAGGATGTCTTCTTAAAAATGTGAGTTTGAAAATATGGCTCCCAAATCGTCCCACCTTATACAATTGTCCGGCCTTCTGCTGCTACCTTGTGCTGATGGCTGTAGGTTTTGGCTTGTTTGGGACTGAGACCATCTCTCCCCTCCTCAGTGTCCCCGGGGTGTTGGATTACACCAGCCAGGTCATGTGGGCCCACCCTGGGAGACCCTGTCCTTCACAGTCCAACCATGGGTGTTCTAACAGCCTGAAGCCTTCATGAAGACAGAATCTGGCCTCGTTGTCGGAGGCCCCAAACCTCAGCCCATGACCCCTTATTGGAGCCTGTCTGCCAGAACTTCTTCACCCCATTCCCGTTCGGGGACATGAAAGAGGAAAGAGGAAAAGAAATCAAAACGACACATGTTCCAGAAAGGCCAGATTAAACCCCACAGGGGTAGCGTGGGCCAGGACAAGAAGGAATTTCCGTGACCTTGGAGCCCATGGACTCAAATGTCTGACCCATTTTTTTCCACGGCTCTTCGCTCCGTGTGCTCACTGGTAAGTGGGGGAAATGATAAAACACGCCTGGAAAGCCCCGGGGTGCCAGGCGCTGGGTTAGGTGCTGTATTATCTTGTCCTGATCCTCACGGTGATCTGGTGAGGTGAGTATCTTGGTCTGTTTTACAGATTAAGAAAAGAAACCTCAGGAGGGTTAAGCAATGTGCCCGGGGTCACAGATGCTGATGCCGGCTCCGTCCGGGCCCCAAGTGGACGCTCTCTCCCGACCTGTTAATATCATCCAGACGCATTAGTAACGGCCACATGCCGGAAGTCAGGAGTTCGGACCTTTTGCTCAGTAGTTTACGCATTTGGGCACAACGAAACTGCCAACGCCCTGCTCTGCTTTCAGGGCAATTCAAGAAGCTTGAGAAAGCATAGCGAGGGAGGTGCTGAGGCTGACCTCCTGGACGTCAGGAGGAATGATCTGAACCTCAGGGCTGTGAACTTGGGCAGGACATTCCACAGGACTGGGCTTCAACGTTCTCAGCTGTGACGAGGGGGTATTCATATTTATCTCAAGGGCAGTGGTGGCCATTCAGAGAGAGGACATTGTCCGCAGCCTGACGGGGGGGCAAGACAGGGAGCAGCAGCTTCTCTGCTCCTGGGGCAGCTGTATACCTCCTTTCGAAGAAGCACCTGGCTTCCAGGCAATCTGGTGGCCCTGTGAAAGCTCCAGTCCTCACCGCAGGATCGGGGCAGGGACCGGAGCGAAGAAAGGAGGCCACTTGACTATTTATAGTCTGCAGGGAGGCTGTCTGAGAAGAGATCGCCTCACCCCCTTTGCTCTCTCCGTCTCCCTTGTCATCGGCCCTCCGTGTCAGCCACGAGTCCAGGGTGGTCCCTCTGTTCGCCATCTGCGCGGGCTCAGAGGGTCTGGCGCGGCTTGGAGATCTTTCGTGCTTTCCCACGCGGCAGGCAAGGTTCGAAGCTAGCTCCGACTTCCCAGGGCTTTCTAAAATCCAGATCAGAGCTGGCCTTGAAGGACTTGGCAGGGTTGTACTGGCTAAGTGGCTGCCGGTCCATTTTCAGAAAGAAAAAGCAGGATGGGTTGGTAGGCGATCCCTGTGCTCTGATACAGGGCGCACAAGTCAAGGGAGCAGAGAAAGATGCAAAAAGCCACTGGCCTGACCCAGTGCTAACGCCCTGCAGAAGGGTGATTGACATCAATACAATGAGGCATTGTACGGGCAATCAAAGCCTCCCTGAGTTTCAAGCAGACCCTTTAGCTAAATACCACCTTAAGGTTATAACGTTCAAATTCTCAGCACCTAACCTGAAACAGCTTTCTCCCCTCCCCTTCTTTCCTTCCTTCCAGTCCCCTCTCCTCCCCTCTGCTCCCCTGCTCCTGTCTTTCTCCTGCCCTCCTTCTCCCCACCCCTCACCCCCACCTCCTCTCTCTGCCTCCCCTCTGTTCACATATGGAGACGGGTGCCTAAGCGCTTTGAATCAGACAGGAAATCAGCCTGGTGGCACCTTCCACACTAAGAGGCAAGATAAACCTGGCACCTAAAGATGACAAAGGGGGCACATGACACATGGCATGGGAAGAGTAAAAATTAAGTACAGCGAGAGTTTACTTTCGGGTGTCAGTCTCAACAGTGACTTCTCCCAAGATGCCTTCTCTGTTCTGTCACCACACCTTGGTTTCGTATCTCTTCACCTACGTGGTGCCGCTGGGGTTTTATTCCTACTATTTCTTTACTGTCTGTGCATCGCACCAGGATATAAGTTCCCAGAGGCCAGGCGCTCCCTCTGTCTTGTATCCTGTAATATGACTGCAAGATTTCCCCCGGAAGAAAGGGAAGCCTGGGGCTAGGGTGACAGGAAAATCAGTGTTCTAAGCCAAAGGGAGCAGCCCATGAAGATACCCAGGGATGGGAAGAGTGAGGCATCTGTCTGGCTGGCAGCAGAGGTAACATGAAGAAGACTCTGGCTGTGCCCAGGGAAGGTTCCCATCTTGAAGATCCATCCGTGGAGGTCTGCAGAGAATACAGTGGGTGTGGAGGGGCCCCAGAGGAATTACGCCGTAAGATTATGTCAACGTTGTTTGAAGCCAGAGGAATGTACCGAGCAGATAAATGCTTTAAAACTGGAGGAGAGATAAAGCAATTTGCCATGGAATGTTACCCATCCATTTAACAAATGTTGGTTGAATGCCAGCCATATGCCAGTCACCAACTCAAGTCTGGGAAGATCCGCCATGAGCAGACAGGCACGGGCACGAGACGAAGCTCATAATCTGGTGGGGAGAAATAGGCAATAAACACACAAATAAGCAAATGGGCAAAAAAATCAACAAACAGTAGGATCGTTTCAGATCAGGGAATGAGGGAGAGTTGTGGGAGATGGGCAGAATGACAGGCACAGACAGATACTGGAGGGGCTCATCCATCAGCTGTGGTGAGGAACATAGATTGCATTCCAAATGCAAAGCATAGAGGTTGGAGGGTGTCAGACAGAAGAGGGACATTATCTGATTTATGGAAAGATGTTATGGCTTGCTCTGTGGACAATGGGCTTCGGAGGGGTCAAGGCGAAAGACAAGGCAGGAAGACAGCTGAGGGCATGGTGTCCTTTAGGACCGAGATGATGGGAGTGGACAGCCAAGGAGCACGCAGGAAGAGGTCTAGAGCGAGAGATGACAGGTTTCTCACTTGGGATGTAAGGAAAGAAAAGAAGCCCTGAAACATCAGTTCGGAGGTTATCGTGTGGATTTCGATACCTTTTTATTGGGCTGGCGGACCTGCGGAGAAGTATATTTTTAGGGGAGCGCTTCAAGACTTTTGTCTGAATAGTAAGTCTGGGTATTGAAAAGCGTACTTACAAAGGCTTTATAATATGACACGCAGTAAATGTGTTTGTTAAAATGGGATATAAAAATGTAAAAAACAAAATTATGTATAAAGTATTCCTTCAGTAGCATTATAGATGAATAGAAAAAAAAAGGAGCATAGTAGAAGATATCGCTAATGCTTACTTTTGTAGATGAGGATTATAGTAAATGCTTCATTGTACTTACTTTCTGCATTCTTCATTTTTTTTTTTACCTTAAGCAATATTACTTATAGCCAAAAAATAGAGTTTAAGTCATCACGTGAAATAATTTAGCCTCCTTCTTCCAACTCTTATTTATTTTAATTTGGCTTTGGAGCCTTTTCAAGGAAATTCATAGAAAAAAAAGAAATCTACAAAGTAAAGGAATAGAGAGCGAGTTGAGGCACCAAAGTACATAATGAATGGGAGATATATATATATATATATATATATATATGTATATATATATGTGATATCTAAGATAGGATATAAATATGGATATATATCCATATATATCCATATATATCCATATATATATCCATATATATCCACATATATCCACATATATCCATATATATCCATATATATCCATATATATATCCATATATATCCACATATATCCACATATATCCATATATATCCATATATATCCATATATATCCATATATATCCACATATATATCCATATATATATCCATATATATATCCATATCCATATATATATCTCCATATCCATAAATATACATATATATATCCACATATATCCATATATATATCCATATCTATCCATATCTATCTATATATATATCCATATCCATATATATATCTGTATATATCCACATATATATATATATCCTATCCTAGATAGATAGATAGATAGATAGATAGATAGATATAGATCTATCTTGAGTGATTCTGTCTTGAGTGAGACAGAATCAGGATTTCTAGAGATCGAACCCAGATACCCTAGCCCTTTTGCATCCATCATGAACTGATACAACACTCTTACTGCTGGCCCAGCAGCCTTCTTAATAGTGTTCCAGGCAGCTATTATTATGGACCCATAAGATGGAGCCTGTCTCTCATGGGTCATGGGGAACCTCTGTTTTTGTTAAGCGTTGGTTTTGTTCCATCTTGGACGATGGGGTCCCACCATTAAAATGTTCTTACCTACCCTGTTTTCTTCGGGAGCTATTATATCCTATTCTAGCGTTTCTGTTCTTAGGGACTCCATTCCTTCTAACACAAAACTCTTGTTCTCCAGATGGTAGTGGGGAAAAAAACAAAAAATGAAAAAACCCAAACTAAAAAACAGTGCTCTGTGAATGACCTAGCATGACGGTAAGAAGAACGCAAGGGAGGCCAATTTTGGCTAGCTGAAAATAGAATTTGATGTGCTTTCTTTTTTTTTAGTAGGATGAAGTCGTTTCAGGGAAACTTTCGCAATTATTTTTATTAAAGTAAAGCTGGCTGAAGACATTTTTAAAACTCTATGGGAAACAGCAGAATGACGTTTCTGGGGATGCAAGGTGACAGTGAGAAACCCCTCCTTATTAGTTGTTGAAGAAACTTGGAAGATGAGGGTTGTTGGGTTTCAGCATTTGTGAAATAAGCTTGGGGCTGCTACCACCCGGGTTTTGTTTTGTTTTTTAATCTTTTAGTGTTATTAGGAGAATCAAATGAAACAGGGTGTGGTAAAGGACTTTGTAAACCCTAAATAAATACACAGATGTAAATGTGGCACGCATTCCAAGCTTTTGAAAACAATGGCTGTTGTTAGAAATCCCTCTAATGGTGATAAAGAAGTAGTAGAACAGGAAGGAATAAATCTGCTGCTAAGTTGTTTCTTCTCTCCCTTCTGGTCCTCCTTTTTCTTCCTTATTTCAATTTCCAGTTTAAACGGTGGTACGCATTGTTGCTGGGATAGTTCTAATTTTTTAACATCGCATGAAAGCGTTTTGGAAAGTGATGAGTGAGAAATGTTTAACCCTAAATCTGTCCCGGGAAACCCGGCGATCCTTAAATTCTGCCTTCTCAACTTAGGAGCGCTTCCTAATTGTCCCCCCAAAGTGTAATTTCTCCCTTTTCTGAATTGCCACAGCAATTTGCTTGTAGATGTACTTATCATGTTCTTATTTTATCTTCTCCCAAGCTTCCTTCCCACTGAAGTTTTGGTCCCTTGAAGGGGATGCCCAATCGAACTCATTTTTCTATGCCTTCAGTGCCAAACACAAATGGGCACCAAATAGACAGTTATTCAGCCGAATTCATTTTTAAAAGCATTTGTCGGGAGCCTACTCTCTTCTCCAGTCTGCAAGTAGAGGGTCTCTGTTTGAGGTCACACACACATGTATTCAGAAAGAGAGGACTGACAAGAAAGAGTTCAAAAATCTCCTAAGTTTCTACGGCATCGAGGTTTGGGTTTTCAACCATAAAACTCAAAGTCTATGGATCAATCACCCGTTTCAAATAAATAGCAACACCCAGTGAAAACCTTCTCAAAGGAGGAGATTACTACGTCGTATCTCCACCAAGCCCGTATCGATAGTTGGAGGCTTGGGATGCCTTTTTCGATTTTAGAGTTGGATCTGATCTTCCCTGCTCTTTTGTGCTGGGGTACCGAAGGGGACACTGGTTTGGGGCCAGTCTTCTCTTGGGAGTTTGGCCTTTCTGGTTCTTTCTCAAAGCCCTCAATATTCTGGTATCCATTGTTTGAATGACTGACTTGGGGCCAGGAGGCAACCGTAAAAGTAATAGTAAGTGTCCTAGGATTTCTTATCAAGACTGGTGAAGGGACTCCCAAGCTAGTTGTTACAATGTTCTTCCCCTAGTGTCCAGGTAGTGCTGGCTCACCTTTCAAGGCATAGTTACATCTCAGACCCAACTCTGCATGTTCGTCTACTCCCAGCCCCCTCCCTTCTCCCAACTCCTCTGTGGGTTTTAGAGCTATGACTCCGTTCCCATAGTGCCCGATGCTACCTCTGTCATCCCCCTTGCCCCATGAGTGGCAATGGTCTGTGCTTCTGCTAAGACTGTGAGCTCTTGAAACCCTGGAAGGCCAATCTCTTTCTTCTTCCCGGAGCTTAGCTTACACCACACTTACACTAGGTGCTCAATATTTATTTGTCGTGTAGATAAATCATTGCAACCAGAAGTAATCCCCTCCTCTTCCCCTCCCCTCGTGCTTTGCTTTAACGCCACCTCCTTAAATCTTAACACTTTTTCACCGACCTTAGACTTTTGTCTACCTGATATCAGCATTCTATCTTACATAACCAAAGGGAGAGAAAACTGCCTGAGAATAGATTTCAAGTTTACTTACTTCTTTAACATTTAAAAAAAAAAAAAAAACCTTAATCTTTTCTTCAACAAATCATCTTTGAGCTTTTCCCACATGCCAAAAATAGATGAAAGCTTGAGAGAGACAACGGGAGATAAATAGACACAGCATTCTTACTCTCAAAGTCTATTAGGAAAGACTGGCCATGAAACTAATAACATGGAGGGTCTGAGAAAGAAATGCAGACAGGATTCCACATCCAGTTGTATTCGTTCACTTAACGTTTCTACCCTAAGTGGCAACCTAAGTGTTGCCAATCGTGGTCTCAGATGGCTACGATGTAAAAAGTTTGGCATTGTCTCTGCCTTTGTGGTGTGTGAAGTAGAATAGCAGAGATGTTAATAACGTGTAAAGCATTGTAGCTCGAAATGCCTGCCCCATTGTGACGAGATGCCAAAGACACAATGAGGGGCAAGGTACGTAAGAGGGTTGAAGTTTTGAAAGGAAAGAATGGATTTGCCGGGTTGAGCTGGTGGGCCGGATCACGAATGCAGGTGAGTCTTACTAAAGGGTTTAAGACATTATCCCTTGAGCAATGGGCAGCACTGATGGTTTGTAAGAGAAGTGACATGATCAGATTTGTGTTTCAGATAGACGCCTCTGGGAGCAGAGGAAGATGGATGGGGTGAGGGCAGAGAAACTCACAGCAGTGACAGCAGTTGGAAGGGAGTGGCAATTGTCCAGGCTTCCCCAAAATGTTTGTTGACCAAGAGGCAAATATCAGAAGACCCCACTGTGCCTTCGGAGCCTCGAGGGAGAGGTTATGCATGTTGGGTGAGGCAAAAGAGATACTTCTTTGCCCCGCAGCCCCTTCCTGTCCTGTGGAGACAGTCCCTAAAGGCTAGCAAGCTCCATGCCCAGAAGGCACTTTCTTGATGTCCCCTTCCAAAGATAAAATGTAGTCCAACATTCCAGAATGATGAGATAAATTTGTAAATATAATCAAAACATGTTTTTCTTTAGTTTCCAGGATGGGATCAGAAAAATAATGCTCAAGGGGAAAAAAGAAATACATCTGTTCTTTTTTTTCCTGCCCTTTTTTTTTTTTTTTCCTGATTTGAGGCCAATCAACTTAGAATCAGAAACTCTCAAAACTAGGTCGTGCAGCCACTTTAGATCCTAGAGACTTTGGGCCATGCAAATTAATTAATTAATTAATTAATTAAATGAAACCCGCAGACACCGACTAGACTAGGGCGCCCTTGGCTGTTAGAAAGAGGGGATGAATTTCTTCCAATTAGAAATCTAGAAGAAATTCTGGAAGGGACATGACAGTTCAGATATCTTGAGAACTGTGTTACTTTTCAGGGTCTGGGCTATCAGAACCATTCTGGGCCCACCTGAGATTCAGGTTGGAGCCCTCAGAATGAGGTTTCTTGACACCAGAAGTCAAAGAAGTCACGCGTGTGATCCTAATACCTGGAGGTTGACCCACTTACATCCAAAGACCTAATGCCTTATGAGAAGCTGGCAAGATGATCTGACGTGAACGGTGAAGGCAAAACAGACAAAAAGCCAATGTTCTGTATGCTGGGGACAACTGCCTGGCCACATGGATGGTTGTATTGCTTTTTCACAACAATCTACCAGCCCCTCTTTTACAGAGAAACATACCAGGGATTAGAAAGATACATTAAACAGCCAATCATTTATTGAAGGAGCCAGGCCTAGAAGAGGCGATCCGATTGTCCAAAAGCAAGGCTGTAAGAACAAAGTACCATCTAAAGTTTAGAGACAGGGTGCTTGGATGGCTCAGTGGGTTAAGCGACTGACTCTCGGTTTCGGCTGAGGTCATGGTCTCATGGTTGGTGAAATCGAGTCCTGTGTTGGGCTGTGTGCTGACAGTGCGGAGCCTGCTTGGGATTCTCTCTCTCCCTCTCTCTCTGCCTCTCCCCAGCATGTTCTCTCTCTCTCTCTCTCTCTCTCTCTCTCTCTCTCTCTCTCTCTCTCTCAAAATAAATAAGTAAACTTAAAAAAAGCTCAGGGAACATTTATTTCTGTTGGATTGTAGTCAACTGAAATTGTCTCAGGAGATGGGATCTTAGGAATAGAAGTCAGAAGAAACAGATACGGCAGTTCTGGTCTTCAGTAAGTATTGGTACACTAACAAATAGATGGAAGGCAAAGAACTGAGAATGATTTCAAAGAGCAGTGCTGGGCCCAGGCACAGAACGCAGAACATTTTCATAAGAGCCATGAAGGGCCGCCTGCGTGGCTCAGTTGGTGAAGCATCTGATTTCGGCTCAGGTTATGGTTTCACAGTTCGTGAGTTTGAGCCCCGTGTCAGGCTCTGTGCTGACAGCTCAGAGCCTGGAGCCTGCTTCAGATTGTCTCCCCCTCTCTCTGCACCTCCCCCGCTCACACACACTCTCTCTCTCTCTCTCTCAAAAATAAAATAAACATTAAAAAAAAAGTGAGCCATGAAATACCATGCTAATCGTAAGGGTTATTCCCAGCTTTGGTGAAGCACCCTTTGGGGAAAATTTCTGAATGTGAAAAAAAAAATCATTTAGAAACCTGCAGAACCTAATGAAACTCTGACAAGAGATTTGACCTTGGAGTGGGGGAAACGGTCTCTCACTTGAGCTGAGCACTTCACATATCATGGCACAGAAGTTCCCTAGAAACATGGGATCTTAGCCTTCATTTTTTTAAGCTCTAGAACTGGAGTCAGCAGGCTTTTTCTGTCAATGACCAGGGAGTGAATATTTTAGCTTTTCACTAAGACCACGGGGTCTCCATGATAACCACTCAGCTCTGTCTGCTGTTGTCGTGTGAAAGCAGCCATGGGTAATAAATGATGGCACTTCCCTATTCCAATAATACTTCACACAAACTGGTGGGGGTGGGATCTGGCCGGAAGCCAGGCTGTAGCAGTTTGCCAAACTCCGCTCTGGAACCACATTAGCATGGAACCAGAAAAGAACAAGATATCGTTCAACAAAGACTGGGCAAGTGTCCCTTGTCTAATACACGCCCTGAAGAAGTTCACGGTCTAATGTGGGAGACAGATACACAAGGAACTAACCACAGTGACCATAGGTGGTGTGAATAAAAAAGCTTAAGACGCTGTGGGAACGCAAAGGAGTGAACTGGTAAATCCTTTGGGGGGGGGGGGGTTGGGGAAGGTTGGATGGAGCGAATCACATTTCAACCCTCCTTCTTTCCTCACCCTTGGAAGGCATTGCCAATCTACTTCTGTACCACTGTCCCCAACCCAGGACATGACATCAGATTCCTACCGGACACAGAGGCTCGTGACTCACCACGACCCAACAGTACTACATTTGCCATGTGGAGCGTAAGCCATTTCCAGTCCTCTGAAAGGATAAGCAGGAGTGCCCCCAGTGAGGAAGCAAGGCACCGGATACAACAAGGACCTGAGCGGAGGGACAGAAGGCAAAGACTGGCCACTACTCACAGAAGAGCAGAGCTTCACTGAAAAAAGGGCAAGGGATTCTGAGTGGAGAGGAGGCTGTAGGCGAATATGGACACACCGGGGCTACGTTTAGGTCATGAGGAATCTCAAAAGGCACCGTGGGAGTTGATTTCTTCTTTCTACTTACATTTTAGGAAACCCTTTGTTGAGCCCGGGTGGCTCAGTTGGTTAAGCGTCGGACTCCCGATTTCCGCTCCGCTCATGATCTTACTGTTTGTGAGTTCGAGGTCCACGTCGACCGCGTGAAGCCTGCTTGGAATTCTGTCCCCCTCGCTTTCTGCCCCTCCCCCACTTGCTCTCTCTCTCTCTCAAAACAAATAACAATTAGAAAAAGAAAACCTTTTGTGGTAGCCGTTTGAATGCTGGCTTAAAAGGCAAGGGAAGGGCCCAGAATTGGGAACAAGGAGAGACTGCCTAAAGGCTGTTGAAAAAAAATCTGTGAGCAATAACAGATATCTATCCCGAGACACTGGGGTAGGGATGAAACAGAAGAGAAAATAGATCTAATATAAAGGTGCAAAATTTGCAGTTCTTGGCTATCGAATTGTATGTAGAGTTAAGAGGAAGGAGAGGGCCAGACAATGGGTGGCTTCCGCCCTCCAACGACTGGGGAGACAGACAGAGAAGTGTAATCAAGCCAAAATGCCTAATGTCCTGATTTGAATAAAATCTTGAAAATCTGTGCAAAGACGGGAAGTTTGGAAAGAGGGGAACATCAGACTTGGAGGTTGGGGAAAACCTCAGCTGATTCTAATTTTTAATTCCCCCTGCTTCATACTGCGAGCCATAGAATCAAATACGACATTGCATGCTTCCCGTGAGCTCATTAGCAGTGACGGGTCTGATGTATACAAGAGAAATTGAGAAATTTCACCACAGATGGGGATGCCTTGATTGCTCGGTGAGGCTGTGACTGCAATAGTCAGCAACAGGTGTTTCAAAAGACAAGCTGAGACTCCAAAATGGTTGGCGAATAACAATTTACACTGATTGCAAAACCCTGATCTTGTTTTTCTCCTGTTTCTCTCTTTTACTGAGCAAGTGGGGTACCATTTCTCATTCCACCTATTTGAGACATGCACTTAGGGATTTGTTTTTGCTACTCCAAAAGTCCTAGCTTCTACCATACCTTTTATTCCCTTCCCATCTCATGGGCCTCTGAAAATGTGCAGGTCTCCTAACAGTGACAAAGAAAGAATGTTTGCCCGGAGAAACACTGGTAACTTGGGACGGCCATGTTTAATAGTCTGGAAGTGTCCAATCTTCCCCTTTGGAAAAAAAAAAAAAAAAAACAACTGATAGAAATCTCCATGTCTTACTTGTGGGAAATTAATGACAAATTCAGAGAGTGTGAACAGATGGGGTGGCAAGTGACAGCTCGTCTTGTATATATGAATGTGTGTATTGAGGGCATTTCAAGCCTTAAAAACATGAATAGAGGTTAAAGTCATATGAACCGAGTACAGAAGGGGCTAGGTGGATTAAAGAGATAGTGTGGGTCTTTCTCAGTTTATAGGGGCAGCTACCAAATCGAGTAATATTCTTCCTCTTCCTTGAAGAATACACATGGAACACAATAGCCTCCGTGAATGACCATTTCTCTTGGGTTTGTGGGGAGAGGAGAATTTATTTGTAATGCCTTTTTAATAGTCTTATCTAAGATGTGCCTTTCTCATACATACAACTTAGTTTCTATGTGTACTTTGGGCATCGTATTTTTAGAAGGAATTGATGGCCATATTAACTTAAGCTCTGGAAGTCTGTATTGTTCGTAAAAGCTTGGCCAAAATTTTTAGGCTATTTTAAAGTCCACCTTCAACTAAGAAAATTGATAAGAGCTAGCTCCATATACATTGTTAAATCGGCCAAAAATCTTTTAAACCTTTGGTTCAGTACCGATACATGAAGTAATCTTGGGGAAGTTACTTAATCTCTCCTTAATTCAATCTCTCATCTGTACATCGGGGATGCTTTTGACATCTGCCTTGCCAAATTTTCGGAAGGAGAGAGAAACCTTTTCAAAGGAAACACAGTAGCTGGTCTCTAATGAGCAAACACTAAATAGGAGCTATGATGTCGTTCATGGTGACCGTGATTGAAACAACAATGGAATTAATAGTATTTATACACCTTCCTAGGCCTGCTAAGCTTCCACAGTTTACTATCTTGTGGGAGCACATATGTTTTTGGAGGATACAGAGCTAAATAGTCAATGCGCACTTTTTTAAAAAAACGTAGAATGATCTTGTTCTTTGCTGCTGACCTTTTTTGCAATGACCTCTTTACCTCTTAGACCCATTAACAGGATGTGCGACAATATGCTGCCTGTCGTCTGTTTCAAAGACACAGTGATACGACGCAGGTACACCAGATGGATAAACCTAGTGTGACTAATTATTGTGTATTTGCCTTTAATTATTATCATTTATTACCAGAGGAAAGACAATAGAGGTTCTTTGACTTAGAAGAAACTGTTGGCAGCCGGGAAGTTTTTTGTTTTTTTTGTTTTTTGGGGGGGGCGGGGAACATTATTGAGTGCATCTAAAGTTTTCATTGTTGGGGAAAAGAAATGAGAAGGAAAGAAAAGGAAAATGAAAAACAAAAAGCATGTACATTCAATAAATAGATGGGTAGATAAGTACATACATACCTACGTACATACATAGTGGATGGATACGATTTAATTTGCTTTAACATTGCATTTAATTGGCTTCAATCAATCCCTAACTTTAACTTTTAAGGCCAACAAGTGTGTGATGATGACTGAGATTTAGGAAAGGAATTTGAGCCTAGAACATCATCGCCACAAAGAGGAATTTGCCTAAGAGTCTCTCATCAACTGTATCCTGATTTTTCTCTCATTTTGAAGTAATATTAATTTTTTTTTACTTGTTATGGGGCTTCAATCATGAGCGAGATCATTTGAAAAGCATGAAAGGTTTTACCCTAAAGTTAACCGAGCAACTTGAAGGGGAAATTTCTAGGGGGAAAGTTTATAATGGAATTTCCTATTTAGACAAGCAGGGCTCAGTACAACAGACTTTAGAATCAGCCTAAGTGGTTCACACAGTGACATGCCAAAACCCCACCGTAGCTGGGGCGCTCTGTATTCTCCCCCTTTTCTAGATTCCAGGATCATATGGCGATACGTATGAACATAGCCTTTCGGGGGTTGGCAAGAGGAGAGTATTTTTTGCAACACGAGCTATCACAAAGGGTGTGCATTAGGAGAAGAAAAGCCCGTTGTGAAAACCAAGTAGCTGCTTTTGAAATGATATTATAGGAGTGAACCAGAAGTTGAGAAGAAATATAGTCCGGCCATGAAATAATCCAGTTGAGGCACTGAACAGGAGGAAGATAAGCCCGGTCCTGAGGAAGGTGTGTGTGGATGCATTTCCTCCTGGCTGCGTGTGGCCGACATCTATCATTGCCCGCTTCCTAAGAACTCTCTTATTTCCTCCTCTTCCTCTGTGGAAAGTCTTCTCTTAGTCAAAGGGCATGATGAGAATAACCGGAAGCCCTCACCGCAGGCTGTGAATCTTGAATAGTGAAAGGACAACCGATAATTGTTGACTGCATTTTGGCCCTGACCATATTGTTCCAACTTCACAGCTGCCTGCGTTTCCTGCTTCCTGGCCTCCGAGATTGCCTGTGTCGCAACATCATGGGCACATTTTTATACTGGCAGTCACATCTGAGGTCTACTGGCCTCATTGGCCTTCCTTCGAATCCCTGCTAGCCTTTCAGTAAACTCTCTTCCCTTAGGTTAGTTAGAATCCGCTTTCCTTCCTTGCAGCGAAAGCAGTCTTGCTGTTAACACTGTGAGCAGATTTGGGGGGGAAAAAGTTCTCCATTAAATTTTTCCCATTACAAGCATCCACGTTATACTGTCCCTCAGGGACCCAACGGGTAGGAGTCCACAGAGACTCTCCGGTGAATTTGGACATCAGATGTGGCCACTATCATGAGATGCATGCACGACTATATATTGTCAGGATGCAAGTGTCACGTGCTACAAATAGTTTTTGTGTTCTGATGCTATAATCTGAAACTTTAATATAATTGACTCTAAGCCAGCTTTAGAATATAAAATCAAAAGAAAACAGTTGCTAGCCTTCAGCTCTCCAACCCTTGCCATTACAGTGGGAGATTCCCAAAGACGGAGCCTCTCTCAGCTGGAGTCTCCGAGGCAGGATATTGTAGAGAAGAGCCCCTCGCTAGTCTAAAACGCATGTGGCGTAAGTGAGCAAAAAATCATAGCTTGAAGCCACTATGACGTATTATTCTTAGCCTACCTACCTAGCAAAACTTAGCCTACCCGGCTAATATGGTATGCCGTGATTGAACGAGTGCCAGATCGGTAGTAAGAAGAACTGAGTTTATTTCCTATTCTTCAACTCATCAACGAAGTGGCCTTGGGCAAGTCATTTGAGTCCACCCGAATCACTTATTTACCTACTCTCCAAACATATTGGCGGTAGGGTAGGGGAGCTAGCAAATCGCATTGCACGAGTGAAAGACTTATCTCAGTGCCTGAAGGTTCCGCGAAGGAGCTTCCTGGACCAGTGGGTGGCCGAGTGCTGCCTGAACAAACCCAGAGGCTGGCTGCCTTCACAGATGCCCCACCTCTGATGTGAGGTTACACACAGGGCCTCATATTTTATTTGAATGAATGATTTATTTGTTCAAGTATTCGAAAACCCCTGGGACTTGATAATCTCTAAATTTCTGTCTGACTCTCTAATTCTCCTTCTACTTGTTCCTCGTTAAAATGTAAAGCAATGCTACTTTATCGATCTATCAAAACCTCTCTAAAAGACTCTTGTCAAAATGACGTCTTTCTTCCAAAGGGAAGGGTGGTGAAGTAAACCTGTGCCGGGCATTCACGGAGATATTTTCACTCTTGACCTACTCAGTAACCTCAGTGAACAGTTGGTTACTTCATCTGATGATGCAGAAAGGGCAGCTGAGCAGAGTAAAACTTCTTCCTCTTGGAAGATGCAGAATTAGGAAGTTAAGCTAGCTCTCGATGCTCCCCAAGCCTATCCTCCTTTGAATATACTGTACATTTAGAACAAATCTTGTGAATCTGATTACTTTCCCAAGCCATGGAAAGTTTCTACAAAATGTAAATAAACCTTGGATCTGGAGTTAATTTTCCTTTTGTATAAAAGCGCAGACGATCCCTGCTATTTTACTTTGTAAACACAGGTTTTCTCGGAGCAATGAATCGATGCAGTTATACGCTTTTCCCCATTTCCTCAATATTATGAATGGAGGTATAGAAATACTGGTTCTCAGTTTTACCTTTTTCAACTAACAGTTGTTTGTGTCTGAGATAGAGCCGTGATTAAAGGGATACATTAACCTCTAGACTCATTTGATAAGCTGAGACTCAACCCGACTCCTATGTCTGATGCTTACTTTCCTATGACAAGTAACTGCCCCTTGGGAAAGTGTGAGTTTTGGAAATTTTCTTAATGGTTTTGTCAATAACAATCATTAAGAGGAAGCAGTGAGTCCTTCTTCAACTCAAATCTACTCATAGAAGGGAAGATAGAGGTGGGGGGGTGTAGGGGGGGATTCATTGAATGACAGTAGCAGAGCAAAAGTTACTATAAACAGATGGTTCTGGGATACAAGAACTTGCCTTTTCACATTAGGCTGGAGAAATGGAAGATAATCTACTATTGAAACCCCAGGACTTTGAGGAGTCATTCATTCACTTAGCAGATATTGATTGAAGACCTACTCTGTGTCAAACACTACTTTGGACCCTAGAGCAAATACTTTTTTCTGCTAGGTCTCTGTGGAGCCTTCAGTAGATCTAAAACAGAATTGGCTTTGGATGATCATGGCGTGTCATTGTAGGTTCATCAACTGTAACAGATACACCCCCACTCTGGTGGGGGTGTAGGTAATGGGGGAGGCTATCTATACCTTCAGACAGTGGGAGGAAAGCCCTAGTGACCTCTTATTTTCAAGGATGGCTTCCAAGATCAGTGACCATTGGGTAACATTAATGATACTGAAGTTGTTCCCCTGCTTTCTGATTTATTAATTCATTCAATAAATATTTATTGAGCACCTGCTATGTGTTAGCATCTGAGGTTCTGAGGTGTAACACCAACTAGATATAGTCCCTGCATCACTGGCCAAATATTTCAGTAGGATAGTCAATAATAAACAAGTAAAATTAAAAAATAATTAATTTTTTGTCAATGTTATATCATGATAAATTTCAGAGACCTGGTTCTTGACATTATATATGGTAAATATCCAAAGAAAGAATAAGTCCTAAAAACAAACAAACAAATAAACAAATAAGGGACACAACAAAAATAATACATACACCAAAAAGAATGGGTGAGCTTTGACATAATTTCTTACCAGATTAGACTATTCATATACAGATTGACTAATAAATGCACTCAGTTATTCACCCAAAGATTTATTGAGTTTCTCCTATGTGATGAACACTGTTGAGAACTGGATCCATAAAGGTAAGACTCTGCCCCTGTCATGAGACAGGAAAGAAGGAAAAGAAGAAGAAAAATGAACGAGCTTCTTTTCAGGCTTCCCAATCCTGGAGGACTAGGATTGAGCCTCTCCGCAACACTGGGAATGAACACCTGAGCCCACCTTTGCTTCTCATTGAAAATACATTTTTTTTTTCTGTTGAACACTTGAGGATCCCTCATGATCTCTGATAATCCTAAAAGGTCACAGATGTTCTCACAGAACGATGAAGACAAAGGGCTGATGTCAGTCTCAGGTACTTTTTAGTCCTAAAATAAACAATAACCCCATGGGTTTAGGAAACAAGGAGAACGGGGTGCCAAAACGCACAGAAAGAACTGACCTATGCTACTCCATGTTTAACAGGTGGTAGACCAGAAAGATACGGCTAAATGTCCACTCCCACACTGCTTTAGTCACACAAATAGTGTGCAGTTCATCACTCCCCTCCCCCCCCCACCTCACCATATCTTTCTTTGATGTTAAACATTTAGGATGTCTCTCATTCTAAGAATAAACTCAAGCTCTGAAAAATTCTTTCTAGAAAAAGTGCCTGTCATAGAGATTCTGCTGTCATTTGGGATCAAAGATAAGCATGATCCTATACCCATCACACCCTCTCTCTTCTTCCCCTACATAACCCATGAGGCTTCTTTATCATATACTCTCCAGAATAATTCTTTCTAGTTAGAGGAACATACTCTTCAGGGAGACCCACAGAAGCTACTTGAGGAAATGTGCTTCTCAAAAACGCTGCCTTTCTTGCTCAGGGGAGATAATATAACTCTGAGGAAATGCTTTATAAGTCTTGGCATCCATAAAACTGTATCTTCTTTGGACAGTTGAAGCCGGTGGCTTGAGAGCACAGGATCCATACAGGACAAGCGATGTAGAATTTCCCTACAGACTGAACTTACATCTCGCACCAGATGGCATGGATTTGTGCCCTTTAAAATTCCTAAATCCCTCCTCTGTGATTCCTGTCAAAGAGAGAGCTTTTGGTTTCAGAATTAAAGCCCAGAATCACAATGAACTTATTAAGGAGCTAGCTAAAATGCATGAAATCCAGGGTCTAACATGCAGACTCCATCAACTTTTACATTTTAGTTGTGCTTTCCATGGCAAGGATAGAATCTCATCACAGACCTCTAGATATCGGAGATCAGACGCCAGTTGGCTCCAAATATATGCCTTTAACATAAGGATCGTGCTGTCTTCTTGTGCACTGACACTACAGTGGGTACAGGGATCGTCGCTGTCGTTTTGTGTGCCTTGATTAGTCTTTAAATTCTTTGGAATGCTTTAGTGAGTACGTTTGCTTTTCAAGCTAGGCAGAGCCAATGACGGCAAACGAGTCCAGGCTTCGCAATCAGACTTTACTTCAAAGATCATATCTGCTATTTTCAAGCTATGTCACTCACGGCAAGCTATTCTACCTCACGATCCCCTAAGTTCATCTGTAAAATGGAGGTGATAACAATACCTATTTCTGGAGAAATGTTAAGAGGAAGACAAACAAAAACAAAAGCATATATTTTTATCTTCGCACAACTCAATGAAGAATCTCGATCGAAATGATGACTTCGTCCTTCAGAGAAGAAACTGGAAGTTTGGAGAGACCACAGAGTCACCGTCAATGCCAAGGGCCAAACTGAGACCCAGGTGTCCTGATTTCAAGCTGGTGCAACTGTGACCGTTGTTGTTTGTCTCCAGGAAAACTATTTAAATAAACTATTATTTATCATACTGTCTTCTAAGTAGAATATGTATAATCTGTTATTATGTATATAATATATAATAGATATGTTATATATAAATATGTATTATTGAATATATAATATATACTAGGGGCGCCTGGGTGGTTCAGTAGGTTAAGCATCTGACTTTGGCTCAGATCATGATCTCCGGATTGTGAGTTCAAGCCCGGCGTGAGACTCTGTGCTGACAGCTCAGAGCCTGGAGCCTGCTTCGTATTCTGTGTCTCTTTCTCTGTCTACCTTTCCCCCACTAGTGCTCTCTCTCTCTCTGTCTCTCAAAAATAAATAAATGTAAAAACAGTTTCTATTTTTATTATTTTTATTTTTTTTTTAATATTTGAGAGACAGAGATAGGGTGTGAGCAGGGTAGGGGCACAGGGCAGGGGGGCACCCAGAATCGGAAGCAGGATCCAGGCTGTCAGCACAGAGCCCAATGTGGGGCTCGAACTCATGTAACCGCAAGATCATGACCCGAGTTAAAGTCAGACACTTAACCGACTAAGCCACCCAGGCGCCCCTCCCTCCAGAATGTTTTTATAATATATAATAAATATATGCACATATAAACTTACATAAATTTATATATTTAAATATATATTTATAAATATATACAAATAAGTATAAAGTGTTCTCCTTAGGGACTTGTAGAAAATGTATCATAGAAACTTGAAATGGCAGAGTAGGTAAAATTCCAGTTTTTAAATGTTTGAATTTCAATGTGTATTATACATACTCATGTACAGTCAGCTTTTTTTTTTTTTTATAAATTAATATCATGGCTTAAAATAAGGTACACATTCAGGAGTGCTAGGAAAATAAAATGAGTTACTTCATGACGTATTGGGAGCTTTATATTCCCTGTATCCTCTTAAAAGTTTTTAAATGCAGTTTGACCAAAGCATTCATATTCTACTGTGGCTTGGAGGCATATATATTAATGTGTATATATGAACGTGTATATGTGAGTGTATAAGTGTACATATGTTTACCCTGGATACATATACGCCTATGAATATACATGTATTACACACAAACACACACTTTTTCTCGTCTCCTTATCTTCCATATGGAACCTTACTTGAATTTCCCTTGAATTGTCAACAACGATTATTCACTCTAAATGAAAAATAATTTCTCAGTTGTTTCTTTAATCAAAGTAAGCTTAAGATTCTTTCTTGATCCAATTTCGATGGAATTTCCTTGGTCTAAGTGGGACAGTCATTTTGCACCATAATCTCCAGACTTTATGAAACTAGCATATAGCATCGGACAAATAAGCCAACATCAGCTTCACGTTTCCAATAAGAAGGGAAAAAAAAAAAAAAACCACCTGTGATTCGTTTTTTTAAAAACACGAAGAAAGAAAAATGTGTATTGTTTTCTTGTTCACTTTTATCAAAGCTTTTCCTTTGAGGATGGCCGGGGTCTCTCTGAACATTTTCATCTCAGTGGCAAGTCAGTTTGGAGTCCGAATAGAAGCTTCTTAAAAATATTATTTTTGGAAAACTGACACTAATTGAAAGTCAACACTAATAATGTAAGGCCATCAGCAGCAGAGAAGAATGATAGGAGTGAGCAGAGTTTACAAAAATGAGCCGAAGCATCTGGAACCCTTCTCTGTGCGTGAGACCTGTCCTCTCAGTGAGAGACTCAGTACTGGCTCCTGAGAAGAGGGTTTGAGATCATCAGTGTCGCAGCCAAGTCTTTCAACCTTATAGTTCATCGTCTTGCTAGTGAATTACCTTCCTTATTATTAATTCACGAGGAGGCTCCTCTTCTCTATCTTGACATTCTAGAGTTAAGGAAAACAAATTCATTCAACAAAACCGTATTGCATGTTGTGCCGGGGGGAGAAGCAACGGCATGGAATCAAGCGTGATCTGGGGTCATACAGTGCCCCCTGTGTCCTATGAATATTGAAGTGAATGTAAATAACTTTAACTTGATGTGATGTGTTCCGAATACAATGGCAGGATGGGAGGAAGAGGGTAGCATAGGTGACTACAGTTTCCATGAGGAAGAGAGTCATATCTTTCTGCTGACCACGGTCATCAGTAGCCAGCACTATGCCGGGATCATAATAGATGCTTAATAAATATTGTGGGAGAGAGGGAATAAGGATAGGAGACAGGCAGTCTTAGCTCAAAGCGGTCATTATGTCTTTAAGGTTCTAAATGGAGAACTTGAATTTCTCCCAGTATACGACGAACAGAGGGAAGGGTCGTTCCAGAGAGAACAACCCTGTGCTAAGACACAAAAAGCAGTTGGATCATAGCAATCGTGAAGGAAGGAGCTTCCCTAGGACAAGAGGGGGGAGCTGGTAATGGATGGCCTTTATGAGCAGTGCTGATGATGCCAGGACATTAACTTATAAGAAGAGCAACCCAGCGTTAAGCTTGAAGTCTGAATACACAGTGACAAGGCGACTCTGATCAACTGTCTCTTCTGCCAGAGCTAATTCTTTTCCTTGCTGGGCTAAGTTTTCATTAAACTAAGAGAGGGAAGTTTTACAGGGCCTGAGAGTAAGTGGGTAGAATTTGGATCGGCCTCACGTTTAGGGAGCAATGTTGGCAATGCACAAGGCAGGACAGGAGCTAAAAAATAGATTTAAAAAGGGGGAAAAAATACAAAAAGAAGTATTGTTTTTAATGGGTGCTCTTGACTCAGCGTGGATGACCCTCGAGTCATGACCACGTAAACACTGATCTTGGCAAATTCCCCTTACTCTTCCTCTTTCAAACAATGCATACACGTGTCAGGCTTTCTAAATTGTCGTAAGGTAGGACTGCTCGTTGGGGTAATTTGAAATTGGAGTCTGATTGCAAATATGTAATTTAAAAACACTCTAGTAGCAATTACCCTAGTCATTTACTGAAGAAAGGATGCCCTCCCAAGGCATTTGCTTTCCTGAAAGGTTGGATCCGAGATTCTAGATGTAAGATGCTGAGTTACTCCCAGGGAAAGGATGGGACACATATGCCATATGAAGAGGGATAATGATGTGGACCCTACTGTTTTTGTATCAACAATACTTAGGTAGCTTACAGTGTTGATACTGGAAAAGAAATGACTTGTGTATGAAATAAGGCAAAATGACATGTTTAACCTGACAGAACAAAGGCTTATCCCCCTCTCCCTCCAAGGATGCAGAAGCAACTCTCAAACATTGTTGATTAGAAGATCATGCTGTGATCGTTGCAGCCAACACTGTTGGCTCAGATGCCAACTCAAAATGAGGACCTCGACCTTTTTTGTTTGTTTGTTTTGTTTATTTATTTTGAGAGAGAGAGAGAGAGAGAGAGAGAGAGAGAGAACACAAGCAGGGGAGGGCAAAGACAGAGGGAGAGGAAGAGAATCCCAGGCAGGCTCCACGCTCAGTGAGGAGCCTGACACAGATCTCGATCCCACAGCCATGAGATCATGACCTGAGCCGAAACCAAGAGTCAGACGCTTAACCGACTGAGCCCCCCCAGGAGGCCGGGTGACCTCTTCTTTGAAAACAACCACGATGCACAGGGAAGGGCCCTTATGCTCTTGCGCGTGCCACGTGACTACTGGCCACGGCTGTGCGATCCAGGGTGGGCTGTCCCTGGAGTTCTCCATTTTCCATTTCCGGAAGGAATCCTCCTGCAGTAGATGTGTGGAAAGTGTTTGTTGACTGATTAAACACTGGTTCTATGGATCTCGAAAACTAGCCTGCATCCACTTCATGAATGTCACTGAAGATTTATTAAAGACCAAACAAAGCCAAAGCCCCTTTGCAGTTACCTGGCACACGAAACTCAAAGTGAGACTTGATGAATCCACCTTGAATAAATCAATAAAGAACTGTCAGGAAGCTTTGTAGTATCTGCACGGGCTAGTACAAGAGAGGCAAAGAGGAGACCACCAGTGAAATATGTTGGAGGCATTAGCTGAGGCAGCAGCAGACAAAGGGTGCCTCCTGCTTCACCCAGAAGAGCGGTCTACCTTCCTTTTATTCTCTGCCTACCCGCAAAACCAAAATTCCCCAAATTCCCCACCTCGTGGCCTCCGAAGCACTTTTTATTGTGTAATTCAGGGAGGACAACCTTCCCTCCCAGCCCAAAGAATTGTAACATCTTCCAAGTGCATCAGATGCCCATGCTCCCCTTTGCATATTTCCAGAGCTATTGCTGAAATGCAAAATTCAGTTTCCTTTGGCTCCTGCCATTTCCTGTAGCACTGTTTTGGGGGAGTAAAGGAGTCGCAAAATTGAAACTATTATTGCTTGATGAACTGGTCCTGGGGCCAAGGGGGAGCTGGGTTTTGGGTTTAGTTGAGGAGTTGCAGAATTGAAACCATTATTGCTTGATCATATGGTACTGGAGCTGAGGGGGAGCTGGGTTTTATGTTTAGTTGAGATGCTATGAAGAGGTTAATGGTGCCACTTGTAACACGCAGTAGAGAAAACACTGGACCAGGACCCCAGTTGACTGGGTCCTAACCACAGTTTTGACACTAACTTGAGCCAGAGACCATCTCACTGGACTTCATTCTCAACTACATCAAATGAGGGCCCTGGTGGCCAGCAGTCAGCACTCAGAGATGGCTTTCAGAGCGTCTCTAGTCAATGGCTGCAGGCAGCCTGGCATTGCATGGAACTCTGGGAAGGCGGCCTTGTTTTGCGAGCAGTCCCTCTTTATTTTCTTTTCAATTAGTTTTATGTGTCTATTTATTTTCCTCAACAAGTTCATAATTTCATTTCTTTTTTCTGTTTATATTCCCTCTCTGTTTCCACCCAAACCCTGCCGTGCTCCACACTCTGAAAATCTGCTTGCTTTTAAAATCCATCTGCATTGAATTATTTATAGTTTTGATAAAGTCCTGTTTTGTCTGATGTTTATTTTCTTTAATAACAAGAAACCTGGGTGAACTTTTCCAAAAGACCGAAAAAGGATTCTAGTTTTCCAAGATGCTAGGCAACCGCGGCCAAAATGCACAAAACAAGCCTTGGGTGCCCTTTCTTTTGTAATTTGGTTTTTTTCCCCTCTATTAAACATCCTTTCATCTGAACGTGTTATGTAGGGAGGGGAAAGTAAATAAAGCCCTTCAGTGTGGACTCTGTCCAGAACACGATTACGTGCCTCTCTTCACTGGCCAATCCCTTTGCTTCTGTCACTTCTAGACCAATAATGATACTTTCAGTCCGAGACGGGAATTCTGGGTTGTGATCGGCAGGCGTGGTCACATGATCAAGACGCTCGCTTATCCTCCTATGATTCTTATTACTATTCCTACTATTACTGCTATTACTAGTACCCTATTGCTTTTGGTTGCTTTTCATTCTCCACGACGACAACTTCGCTCGGAACATTTGGCCACCCCGATTTTAGGTTCCTTACGTGGATTTTTCCACTTTTATCTCTTCGGCTGCTTATTTCATGGCATTCATATCCCTGATTACTGGGCGCCTCTGTAGCTAACCAGTTTTCAGACTCATATCCCCTTCCTCCAACATCCTCCCCGCCCCCTCCCCTTTGCCTTATATCATCCCATCCGGTGCTTCCTACGTTAAATTAATTACCTTAGATGTTGGAGGTGCGTCAATGGGGGATGGGCGGGCGAGAGAGGTTTTCAGACCTTCCCACTAAGATAAGCACACTGCACTCCCCCACTTAACGCGCATCCCATGCGCAAACACACACAGAGCTCGGAAGCGAAATGGATAGCCAGTGGTGTCAGGCTGACCAAAGATGAGAATAAACGAACAGAGCAAATGTACAAACCAGAGGGTACGAGTCAGCTGTGCCAAGCAAAGTAATTTGGAACACCGAACGAGGGAAACACACACAGAAGTCTTCTATCTTGGACAGTTTTCAGGGGATGCTTTTGTATTCAGTTAGGTGGAAAAGACAAAGTTTTATTTCTTCATTTTGCCTATTATTTCCTCCTCTCCTCCTTTTGTGCAATTCTTATTATATATATTTACACACACACACACACACACACACACACACCCCACCCCCAGCCCTCTTTCCAATCCTTCCTTTAAGGTTTAATTTAACAATAACATTTGCGATCGGGGTCCTGAGCATCTCAAGGGCATTGCACTTGAAATTGCATACACTCTGCACCATTTATCATAGGCTGACATGTGTCATGTTCCAGACTGCGGCTCCAAGAGGTTACAGCTCACGACTGCTTCTTTGTTGATCAGCTGCCGAGACAACTGAGGCACCTTTCTTCCCTTCTCCTTTCATTTTTTTTTTCTCATTATTAAAGCTGCCTCATCCCCTTTTTGAAGGCCTAACTCACCCCTTCACAGAAGAAGAGACACAAAAGAATCTGTATTGTGTTGGATGCCGTGGCCCTCATTTCCTGAAATTTCTGATGAGGGGCCACTCGGTGTTTAATAAGATCGGAATGCACCACTATAAACTTTAATCTTTGTCAAGAGAGAAAGGAACGGAAAAGGCCATTAAAGTCAGCAGCGACCTGGCTTTGTTTCCAAGCAGACAGAGTCCTGTGTGGGATGGGAACATTTGGAACCCTAGCTGGACGCCAGCCACACTGACAGAAGCCACCCATGTTGTCTTTCCAGAGTACGCTCTCCCAAGGTATGGTCCTTGCTTAACGCCATCTTCTAAGTCAGCTGGGCTTTGAACTGCACTCTGAAAGCTCCTTTGTTTGCAAATTCAAGTACTCGAGTTGAAGACAGGGGGACTATAGTTTCCAGTGTAAGGCCTTTGTGGGCCTCACCCACCAAAGCTCAACTTGTGTGCAACTTTTCGTGGAAACTGGGGCCCGGATGGTTTCTGGGAAAGTTTTAAGAACAAGCTCACCACAATAAATACCTGTTGGGGCATCTCCCACGTGGCCGGCTTTGATCTGAGGTATTTGAAAGCCAGTATTTCTGACTGTATGGCTCTTTCTGCTGAAGCGCAGACATTCAGAGTTGAGTTGTAATTTTGGTTTGAAGAGTAGATTTCTCACACATTCTCCTCCTTTTCCCAGCCTCCCTCCCCTTCCCACATGTTCACCTCTGACCTCTCCCAGCTTCCTTCCCTTTCTCTCTGTGACAAAGTAGGGCAGTCACTGTTTTTCTCCTGTGAACTCCTTCCCACCTGTGTTCTTCCCTCACACACACCTTACTCAGGGCCACCCCGACTCTCCTCCCCTTGCCCCTCCCCTGGCATCCTTACCTTTTTCCTACAGAGCTCGCTGCAGGGGGACTGGACATTTACTGTAACTTATTACATATTACATCCCAAGCCTGTAATCTTTCTGTTTTGCTCATCACCGTTGTCTCGGCACACTGGAGGCCCTCAAATCAAGGGATGGATGAATGAGCCGAAGACGTTGTTAACAACTCTTTCTTGGGGATTCTGGAAAGGTGTTATAGATCTGTGGTTCTGTGAGAACTTTCCTTACCCATGACCAGAGGCTATGCCACTGGTTGCCTCCTCTCCAGTCGTCTGGCCATTTCAGGTGAACCCTCACCTCGAACAAGTAGTTGGGTCCCTCCTTATGGAGCTCAGGACCGGGCCAGGCCACCCAGAGGCCTTGCTGGAGAGTTTATAATTTACCGTTTATAATTTGAACGCCACACCGTTTGCCATCTGCTGCCAAAGTTTATCCCGTGAAGGAAGATACACACCGGCTTGAGGAGGAGAAGACAATTTGCTAGGTGGCATTTACCCAGACTGACTAGTTGTCAAGCACTGGGATAGTTTGTGGAACTTCCAAGATACTAAGGCACAACCTCTGGCCACAAAGAGCTCATAGGCTGGGATGCCCAGCAGTGAATCCAAAACCACACAAGTGCGACAGAGAGTGACGGACGAGCAAAGGCGACCCACCCACACAGTGACAGACTTTGGGGAGGTTTCACAGAACCTCTGACGCCGAGTCTTTAGGGAGGAATGAGGCATTAGCCAGGTGAATGAAGGTTAAGGATCTTCCTAAAAGAGGGTACTGCCTGGAGAAAGTCTGAGCGCGTGTGAGCGTAGAGTGACTATCTGTTCCCCACTTCCATAGTGTCTCCTAGAAGACTACAAGAAATCATTTGATCTCCTTTGGGATCCTGCAGGACATAACTATTGAGTGCGCTGGGCTTATCCAACCCATAATGCTCTCCCAAAACATCCAACTGCATTATCTAAGGGATCTGCACCCTCAACCCTGAAACTAGTTAATAATGTCCGCTTCTCCTAAGAAGTAGAAACTGAATGTCATAACTTCCGTGTATGTGCGTGTGTCTACGAGAGAGAGAGAGAGAGAGAGAGAGAGAGAGGGAGAGAGAGAGAGAAATAGGCCCAAGAGATAGGGAGATTTGCATTCTCTTAGGGAAAGAGCATGTTCCAGAAAAGGTGCATTGCTATTGGACTTCTAAGATTTGCCCACCCATTCAGAGGGAGCCCTGGCTGTGCAAACTCCCTGAGGTTGATCTTAAAAATAATTGACAGTTGAAATTACAGCTCAAGGCCCACTAGACAAAAAGGTGGTTTGAGAAGGATCCTTGTGTTGCCAAAACACTCCACTGGAAGGGGAACAATTCAATTGTCAACTGATTGTTTTGTTTCTATGACACCAAACATCAGCGTTGTTTCCAGCCATTTTTTGTGTGTGGCACCGCTGAGATGATTTACTTTTCATCCAGATAGCTCAACATCCCGAAAGATACATCCTAATTGTCATTTAATTTGAGGTCAATGCATTAGCATAATGATGAATGAGAAATTGGTGTACTGGCAACTCTTGGGAAAGAGGTTCAAGGATAAAAATCTGAAAGGCTAAGTAAACAAAAACAACTGAGTCTCTCTCTCTCTCTCTCTCTCTCTTTTTTTCCTCTGCCAGAGATTTAGCCCTTTCCGTATTTGCAAAGCATCATTATTATCCTCACACCCTAAAAGAGTGTAATGTCAGTCGGCTATGATTTACCTTCCCGAACAATGGGTTTAGGAATTGGTAAGAGACCATGTAATCACTAACTCGAGTAGGTCACCCGTGTCAAGTAGGCATGTCTGTTTTCTTCATTTTCATTAAAACCGTAAAAAAACAACTTGTAATCAATTCACATTCTACGCTTACTAGAAAAGGATCTTTGTTGAGCTGTGGGTAATAATAAGAGGGAGGTGACTCAAAGGCTGAAGGGGTGCCAACAAATCCAACAAGTAAAAATAAAAAAAAATAGATAAGACATCATAATAAGCTGAACAGTATTCAAAAGCAATCAAGTGAAGATGTTTGAGAATATTATACAAAAGAATAATGGTATTTGTACAGTAGGTAAAATATAGATTACAATTTATAACAGGATACAGGAAGGAGACAGGAATTGTTTGTAAGACCTTGTGACAGAATTTCAACAAATCTCTTTTAAAAGCTTTCTCTTTGCCTTGGCGTGGAGTCCTGGGCAACTCCAACAGCCACGCGAGATGAAATAAAATGCCCAGACTGGCAAACATTATAAGGTCTGAGCACAGAACCTGATCTGAACCCCAGATTCGGCGATGATCCTAACTTGCATCCAATTCACCTACTCTCCAGAGCCTCGTTGCGTCTCTATCTGAGGACGTTATTCGGGGAGAGGTTTGCTTGTGGAAACTTTCATATCACGTGGTTTATGGGAACTTTAAGGTAGCCTCTAGGGTCTCCATCCCAAGGTCATTATTTCCTTGAAGGTATTGGTTTAAAGATAATGTGTCTAAATGGAGGTAACAGTTGTAGACTCTTCTCATAGAAGCCTTCCTCTTGTAACTTATTTTTTTAATTAAAAAAAACAGTTATTTATTTCTGAGAGAGAGAGAGTGAGAGAGAGAGAGAGAGAGGAAGAGAGAACAAGTGGGGGAGGGGCAATAGAGAGAGAGGGAGACACAGAATCCGAAACAGGCTCCAGGCTCTGAGCTATCAGCACAGAGCCCGACGCGAGGCTCAAACTCACGAACCATGAGATCATGACCTGAGCCGAAGTGGGACACTTAAACGACTGAGCCACCTGGCGCCCCCCCCAACCCCCTCCGGTAACATCTTTAACTGGAATTTGATTGAATCGTAGCCCTCCTCTGTGAGGTTGTTGTGAGGATGAGTGTCTTAAATTATGTGAAATGCTAACAACAGTGCTTGGGACATAGCAGAAGCTATAAAATGATAGCTGTTTTCTTGTTATCATTATAACTCTTGCAAGTCAGCTGAATGGGTAAATTACGCGGCCACGTACATTTCCATTCTGTTTGATACAGTTGCTAGTTTTCCTTCCTTTATCTTACCCTGGCTCCATTCTCTCTGTTTCTTTCCTGGTCCCGTTTGTGAAGAGTAATCACTAACATGTATTGTGCACCGTGGGCTGGACATGCTGCAAAATATTTTCACCTGTTTCCTCTCATTTAATCTTCCCCCCAAAGCTTGTGAGGTAGGCACTGTTGTTTCTCATATTGCAGGTGAGAAAACTGAGCTCTACAAAGGGCAAGAGATTTGAACGAAGTTCCACCACTTGTAGGAGCTGATCTGGGAATTGACAGGCTGTCCAGCGTCACAGCTGGATTCTCACTCCCGGTCATCCGTGTCCCCATCTCCTTCCTCATTATCGCAGCTGAACTCAGTGGCTGAACCGTGCGTCCATGTTCCCCTTCTCTCCTCCTTCTGGTGAAGACAGAAGTCCAGGGCCAACCAGCCTGACTAACAAACAGCCCAGCCTGCGCATCCGCACAACACCCTCATTTTGTCTGTTTCTAAATAAACTGAATAGTGAATCTCTACGGTGCTGGGGAACATCTTGCCATCAAAGACATTTCGAACAAGGCTGTTTTCACACTGCGGCAGAAAACAGCAGTCAAGCTCACCTCGTAAAATTCACATGGGATTAAGAGGACGGACAGATACAGTTTTGACCACTCCTTAACAGAAATCATTTGGAATCTTGTATCGAGTAGAAAATGTCAGTTCTCCAGAATGTTTACAAAATGGGGCTTCCCAGGTAAGCTGGCATTTTTTGCTGTGAATTGATGATCAAGAGACACCCAAACCCATCGTTCCCATGGCCGTTATTATCAAAATTATTTTCCGAAACGGATAAACGCACTTCCCTGCCTCAGCAATCACAGTAAACTGAACTTGCCTGGTTCTTTATTTGATGATTTAGATTCTTACAGTTCCCCAGAGTCCATTTTATGGATACGAATTGTTGGTATTTGTTACCATAAACACAGACTATGTAGGAGATTACGAACAAAGTTTTTTTTTTTTTTTCTGATTTTTTTCCCCACATGCTTAAGTCTAGAGTGTTTTTTCTCCATTGGAGGTGCCTCTCCCCCTTAACGTGAATCAATGTACAAAAAGAAAAGCTCACAGATGACTGTTATGCTCTTACTCATTTTATTATTTTATTTCAACTATTCCTCTCTCTTTTGCCTAGTAGCGTGACACAGCCCAATTATTTTCTCCCCTCCCTAGCTTTTTCGGTTTTCCTCTCCCTCACTTCCACAGCAGAATAACTTTCCCTTCTCTGTGCCACATATAACATTTATAACCTTGCCTCCTACGGTCTCCAACCTGCTTCCCTGCCCTCCTCTTCCTCCCTCCCCATTCCCTCCTTTGCCTTGACATCTCTGATGTCTTTAATCCTCCAACAGCTGCAAATATCACTACATGTGTTGATACGCCCCCACCTTGACCTTAATAATATGGTCTGGCATAGACCAAGAGTGAATACTAGGAACAAGGACTCCAGAGTCCCAAGGGAGGCTCTGCCAATCCTTGGGTACATGACCTCGAGCAAGAGTAGACAGTCAGAGCTGAGTGCAATGTTAAGAAGTTGATAACTTGATCCCACCCATTTAATATACAAAATGGAAGCCCATATTGGTCATATGTCTCATCCCCTGTCACCCAGCCATGTTTTGAACTCAGGACTTCTAGTTGGGGGTCAATCGTTCTTTCTATTTCGTCTGTCCCATGAGGCCCGCTGTACTGAGATGTGTGTTGACTTTGGGCATGAAAATAAGATAAAATTATAGCTGCGAAGTGACTTTTGAAAATATCGATTGTTTAGCTTATAAGCACTGATACCTCATGTGTAAACAACACCAATAGCTCTCCCCAAAGATGCCACCGGTGACTCAAACATGTGCTGAGAACCTCAACAAAGGATCATCTATTCTTAACGCTCTCGCGGATTCTGCCAGAAGAGTGAAGTTCTTGTCATACCTCCAAAATACAACTTCTTTTTTTTTTAATAAAGCAAACTTCTTTATTGGCCCTAAGCAAATGAGAGGGATGACGTTTGCTGATGCTAACAGAAGACCCATCACGTTTCCTTCCTACTGTTACAAGATACATGAAAGAAAAGAAAGATGCCAAAGCTCGAGAAAAAGAAACAGAAAAGTACAGACTGATGAAGAATCTTTCATATAGTATATACGTTAGTTAATCAGTATAAGAGAAACAGCAGCAGTATTTCAAATAAGTATGCAAAACAAACAAAGGAACAATAAATTACAATAGGCCTTAGGTATTCCAGAAAGGTCAGTGGAATTTCCCAGCCAGCCGCTGACCAGTGATAAAATCAGATTACAGAACTTGGTGCCTTCCTGAATTTTCTAAAAAGCCCCTTTTCAGAAGGGGTTAAAATGTGAGTACTAAGCAGCATCTAGTACGTAAGGCTGGGAGTATGAACAGAACAAGTCAACTTTGTCCTCACATCCGAAGGATTACCACGACAGAACCACAGGCACCAGGCAGAAATGAAATCCGGATGGGAAAAGGGTTGTTACCTCTGGAAAGACTAAGATGGCCACGACTTCCTCGTCCCAGGTGCGGAACAGGTGGCCCAGGGAAGAGACGGTCACATTCAAAATTATAAGGTGATATGCAGATTCCCAAATACTTATTTTGCTCAGAACTCAGAAACTCCTAAAGTTTAGCAGATTTCCGTGGTATCTAAATGAAGTATAAACTATATACACTGAACATGTTAGTGCCTTTTAAACTTGAATTCAATTGCTACACAAAGGGCAAAAGGAGAGAATTGCACCCCCAAAATCTCTAGGAGAAAAAATACTCGTGTGTGTGTGTGTGTGTGTGTGTGTGTGTGTGTGTATGTATATAGAACCCCAATGACATTATTGGACACAAACTCGGTTCTTGGTAGGAGTCTTTTGTCATTAGTGAAAAATCAGTTACCTATTAATATTGCCAATTTTTAAAATATAAAATATGCTCCAACGGGCTATATAGGAAGATATCCTTAATTTGCTTCCCTGGTTGGTGGTCGCCTGAAAAAGGGAATTAGAACCACTGGTTCCCAGAAATTAAGAGAAGCAGTGTCAGAGAGCTCAGCAGGAAGCTGATTTGAGAGCAGGGTAATTGCCAAGATGATTAATTATTCCTTTGAGTTGTGCACAAGTGTTCTTTCTCCCCCTCTTCACCAGCAGGCTGACTTCAGAAAAGGAGGTGGCCCTCACTGGCGGTCCCAGCTGCCCAGGTACCGCCAGCTCCACGGCCCCATTCTCCCCCCGCAGAGCGGCTACCAGGGGATGGGAGGCCACTCTTCCCCCCTCTGGTGAACTGTCTGAGATGTCATCTTCACGCTGCTCACACCCTCTGTCTCCAGGAAGAGTACTTTGCGTGCCTCCGTATTTCTCAGGCCACTGTGAGAATATTTTCATTCTGGGCTTTTCTTTTCCTATTAGGAAGGAGACAGGGAAGGGCATGAGCTTCAGCTGGAGTGTCTACTCTTCGCTAAGGGTTTTACCAACGTGATCGCATATGCCCCATCAGAATGGTTTCGTTTTCTGTATCCTACAAATAAAAGGGGCTGAAGTCAGCCTAGTAAAAAAACCAAGCCCGCAGAGCTAGGCACAGGTAGGAATGGAACTCAAGTCTCTCCAACCCCAGAGCACATCACCACTGCACTCTTCGAGACCCTCTCCCCAGCTGAGCGCTCAGTTCAGCACAGGTGTTTCTTGTCTTACACTGGAGCCCACATGCGCGAGCTTCCCCCAGAAAAATCAATAGAGAAGGAACGACGTAGAATAACAGAGGTATGTTCGGAAAATGTGTATCCGTTTCTTGACTGAAGAAACTGAAGGCACTTGGCAGCCATTTTGATTCCATTAACTCAAAGCTCTAAGAGAAGAGGTGAATGAAGAGATGGAATAGCGATGTCCTTAAGATCCCTGTCCTTAGAGCCATCTTGCGTGGGACTGTATCCCATGTCTACCAGTTGCTATACAGAGGACTCTGGGCAATAGAGTTAAATAGCTTTTGCCTCGGTTTTCTCAGCTGAGAAATGGGTATGTTAAATAGTACGCACCCCGCCAAAACTGTCACGAGGATTAAATGACACATGAACAAAGCTCAGAACTGTCCCTGGCGCATAGTAACCACCCAGCCAATATCAGCTGCTAACGTCATCATATTAGCAGCGCATACCCAACGAAACAGCCACCGATGAACTGAAATAAACACAAAGTTCTGGCTAAAAGTCAGTGGCAAGAGAAAAAAAAAATGTGGGAAAGCAGGGCAGGAAAGAAAAATAACTGATGCGGCAACAATTCGGGTAAAGAAGAGGTGGAAATTTGGGCTGGCCGTGAGCTAAATATGAGCTGGCCGTTTTAAGGTAGGTGAATGCAGTAAGAAACCACGTGACTACAGAGCAGCGCATCCTGAAGATCTTCTGCTTCCTCCTCTGGGTGATCAGTTCTGAGCCAAATTGGTTCATCTCTGGGCAAGGTCCCTTAAAGGGGAAATGAATAACCCCAAACCAGAGTGTGTCTAGAAAAAAAAGAGCAAGAAAAGGAGAAGTCTGGCAACCTCTCCATTTAAGGAGGTTGAACTTGGAGACATGACAAAAGGCACAATCTTGGCTCGCCATTCGGGAGGATGCTGTAGCTATGACAACTGTCCGGGTATGAAATGGACCGATTTGTAGCTCGCGAGTCCCCAGTCTCTGAAACCGAACTTGCTGTGATTTTGCTAAGAAGCTTCTTGATGGAAATCTGAAGTACATGCACTGCTGGAAGACTTCTCACTGTCTCTGAAGGTTCCTGATTCTATGAGAGAAAGAGATAAATCTGCCCATAGCCACCTGCCTCTGGTAACCAGCCTCCACATTTTACAGCTCACCATACTAACCAGTGACCATCCTCTCTGGTTTCCTTGGTGGCTGGAGTTCTCCCCCACTACGGGGTAGGATGCTTACTAGGACACCCACAGACTTATACTTCTTGCCATTGAGCATGCTTCCCCAAAACCAGGTGTATTTGTCCCCATTTCTATTCAAACTAGTTGCATCTGTTACTGTAATTGCTTGGTTTCATTAAACATTATGTAAACTGGTGAAATATTACTGTTAGAAGACAGCAAGATGTTGTGTCTATGAGAACGAAGTTGAATGCCTTGGAAAGATTTGATGAAGGCTATTTGCTAAAAAGTAATTGCTGTTAAATTAGGTGTGAGTTAGACAAATGTATAAGATTGGGAAAGATCATTAAAATTTAGATGGATTCTCTTCTGAGATTGCTCTGCAAGTTTTTAAGTTCTGGCTCCTCTCCGTAGACACTGAAAAATCATGGATGCTGCTTAATAAGTGTGATTTATGCAAAATGACGATGCGGAACTCTGATCGGCAGGCCTGTGTGCAGAAAGAAGGCCTTGACCCTATACCAAGAGGTTGACAGATTATGGCTAACTTTTAAGTTAAAAGAGTGTAATATGTGATGCTTCTTTTTTTATGATTCTCTGATGCCTGGTATTTGAAATTCATCACCAACTTTCTTGCAGCCGCAAATGCACAGTCTTTTGACGACGGTTATTGTTCAGACAGGTGACAGTCAAGTGACTAAAAAAAGGTGGCTTCTGCTGTAACTGTTGGAATGACCGGCACAGCAGCGTGTCACTGTAGAATTCAATGGCAGGTAAAGACTGGGACAAGGCATTTTGGGCAGGGACATGTACAATGTGGGGAGCACTGCCACACAAGAAGGAAGGAGGCACCTAGGAAGGCTGATGGGTCTGGGTCAGAGAAGTAGCTTTAGGACTCAAGCCCTGAGACAAGGGGCTGAAGAGTAGGTCCCTGCCAAATATTGGGTATTCTTGTCACAAGATGAGAAGTTCAAGTGTCTAGAGATGTAGCCAAGAAACAAAAGCCAACCATCAGGACCAGAGCCAAGGGGCAGAGAGAGAAGAGAAGGGGTGCAGGAAGCAGGCACTCAGTGTCTTACCCCAGTCAGATGGTACGGTCCAGTCCCCCATTGCTCCAAATGGCTTCATATCCATGACGATGTCAAAGCACCTGTCAGTAGGCTCCGTTTTTGTTGTTGTTGCTTTGTTTTCACGTTGTTGAAACAACGTGTTGTGTTGTTATCACGCATTTGATAAGAGGCAACAGAAATGGGCTCCCTAGTCTGGCACTGCCACAATCTTAGGCAGGTCCTGAGGGAAGAGCCTGGGCCCTCTGTGGTCTTATCTATCAACTGACATTTTCATGGTCTTTAGGGTGAAGCCTGAGGAAACGACAAGATGGTATATGTGTAAAAAAAAAAAGAAAAAAAAAAAAAGTTGGACGGCAGTAAATAAATGGAAGCCATTACTATGGTTTGCCAAGATTGGGTGACCGGACCGCCATTTTGTGATTTGTTTCAAACAGGATTGGCTTCCTCATGTGGAAAATATAAAGTTAGGTGGTGATAGAACTGCTACAAAGAGGAGATCCCCAATAAGTTATCTGTTGAATTTTTGATGTCACGGCCACTGCTTTTTTAGAACGAGGTAAACATATATTTAATGCTTACCAAACCACTGGGTTGAATTTTAGATTTCTTTTCCCTCAAATGTTCTTTTCTCAGCTCTTCTGATTTAGTTAAAATATTTCTATTTTGTCACAGGGGTGAATATAATGAAAGACATACTGCGAAGTGATGACAAAGGCAGAATTGTAAGACAAATCTGAGATCCCAGTCTCAGCTCCAGATGATTAGCTGTGAGATCTGGAGGAGCCCCATGTAAATTCCCACCTACACAATCCTCAGTTTTCTTCCTTCTAAAAGAAATGATAACAAAGCTAACCTCAATGGGTTCTGAGGATTAAATAGGTTCATGATAATGCATGTAATTTTCCTAGTTTCATAGGGGGTACTTTATAAATATAGCAGGCATCAAAATTAGTTTACATTGATATTATTCAATTGACAAGTGAAACTTTTCTATACTCAGCAGTAGAAAGCAGGATTATTCCTCAAAAGTTACATGTTGAGTTTATTTGTCACTTTACAAAATATATTATCCTTTCCTGTAGGGACTCGTAATTGGGTTCCTTTCGATACAGAACTTTCTGGTAGCACTTCAGATACCATTTAACTTAGAATTCCGTACTAGAGAAATGCCAGTGATGTGCGGTGACGTCTAGTGGGACCATTTGAAGAACGTAGATACAAACACCATCTGTTTGTTTCGGCCTTCTGCTGAGTCCTGTAGGACTAGAAAACTCTCAGAAGGCAAGCATCACTACTCAAAGGCTCACGATCCAGGGGAGAGGAATCCTGATGAACTCTGAAAATACAAACAGCTCCCCCTGGAAGACGGGCTTAAAGTAACGGCCCAGCAGTGCGAGGCACATGATGAAGGATTTAGTCAGTCATCCACACGTAGTTATGTGGTGCCTGCCACATGCCTGCCGTGCTTCTAGACACCGGGTCGGAAGCAAAGGATGAAACAATGATGGCGTCTGCCTTCCAGAGTGCTCACTTCTAGTTGTGGAAAGACATAGAGCGACAGTGCATATTTCCACATAAGATGAGGGCAGGTGGTGGTAAGCACCACCTAGAAAATAATATAGGGCATTAAGAGTGATTTCAGGCTTATGGAGTGGGAGTTCAGAGACATCAACCTTTCCTAGGAGGTCGCATGTGAGTTGACGTCAGAATGATGTGAAGGAACCAGCTATGTAAGGCTTTCAAGGCAGACTGTGCCACCTAGGGGTTGAGAGTACTTGCAAAGAACCCACAACAGCACTAAGTTGGGTACCAGGAATGGAGGGAAGGGAGGGAAAGCCAGGGTGGCTTGAGCAGAAGAGGGAAAGGGAAGTGGTTGGAACTGAGGTTGGAGAGATAGGCTAGGCCCAAGTTCTTCCTTAGTAGGAATTCTGGAGTGTGGCACCCAGTGAGACCTGAATGGGAGTAGGTTGAGCCTCTGACTTCAGCTCAGGTCGCGATCTCGTAGTCTGTGGGTTCAAGCCCCGCGTCAGGCTCTGTGCTGACAGCTTGGAGCCCGGACCCTGCTTCGGATTCTGTGTCTCCCTCTCTCTCTGCCCCTCCCCTGTTTGTACTCTGTCTCTCTCTTGCTCTCTCTCTCTCTCAAAAAAAATAATAAATAAACATTAAAAAAGTTTTTTTAATGATACCTAGCAGAATATCTGATGTAGTAATTGCCTTTTAATTGAGTTGGATAGGAAATGATGAAGATTTGGATTCTAAGAAATGGAGAGGAAGGGAGGTATTTAAGAGAAAAGGAACATTTTTAAATTTATTTTGTTTTGCTTGTTTATTAAGGCAAATGGCCTCATTCTGTGTGGTCTCTACCAGCTGGAGTGCCTCAGAGTATGTTTTCAAGTTAATGCTGCCTTTAAGTCCTGAGTGGAAATTGGGTCACGAAAACAGCTAATACTTTTATAAATAATGGCAAAATTCTCTAGTTAAACCTAAAGAGTAGTTCTCAAATATTCTGAATTTATTGGGAGAGGGCCGTGCGTTACATGTTTAAAAGACATTTGAAAGCATTCCTGGCATTTCATGATGATGAAATATTTGAATCCGAAGGTGCCTCTCAGGATTCTGAAAACGTTACTTGTTCAGTAAATAATTCTGCAGTGAGAAGTTTGGCTTTGTACCTTGTGTATGCTTCTCTTGACCATACCTGAAAAAAGAAACAGTTCACTATAACCTTGAAAGTCTTCATACAACATTCTTCCTGTGCCAGATTCCTTTCTAAGCATGTTCAAGCATTAACCCTTTTAATCCGCATCACTCAGAGGCTGTTATCATCTTCATGTAACACATGGGGAAACTGAGGCACCGGCATTAAATGGTGTGCCAAGATTACAAAACATGCGAGAATCGGAGCCAGAGTTTGAACCTGCTCCAAGATCTGTGCCCTCCAGGCCATGTTGCCTTTCCCTCCCTCCTACTGTGACCTTCAGTGTAAAAACTCATAGCGCCTAGGGATCTTTATTTATCTAGTTTTTTTTTAGTTTATTTATTTATTTTGAGAGAGTATGTGTGAGAGAGAGAGAGCACAAGCAGGGGTGTCAGAGAGAGAGAGAGAGAGAGAGAGAGAATCCCAAGCAGGCTCTGTGCTGTCAGTGCAGAGCCTGACGTGGGGCTCGAACTCATGAACTGCGAGATCATGACCTGAGCCGAAACCAAGAGTTGGGTGCTGAACGAACTGAGCCACCCGGGCGCCCTGTGCCTGGGTCTCTTTAGATGGCAGTTTAAAAACTTCAAGGCTAAGGTAGAAATGTACAAAGGTAACATAAATTAGTGAGGGGAACTCCAAGGAAACAGGAGGAGTAAAGGCTCTAGAAAATTGGAGAAAATGTGACCCATCTACATTACGAAGCTGCTGGGTTTTTTTCCAGGTCAATGTCTACTAGAACAGAAGGTCCAGGAGGGCAGAGACTTTGGGTTTGCAATTGTTTCCCCCGCTGATTTATGCCTATTACCTAGTGCACCTGCAAAACAGCAGGTGCTCAGGAAATATTTGTTGAATAAGTAAATGTAAAGTGCAAGAATGTCATCTACGTATAAGTAGGTTCTTTTTTCTTTTTTAAAAGAAAGGGCAGATATCCAAAATATATATGCAATGTCCACATTTATACTGTAGCTTTATTAAAAGAAAGCTGCATGGGCAAATCACGACAAGTTTGTAGGCTAGATCTGGGCAGCGAGGAAGGTTTGGGTGGCCCATTTGACACCCCTAGTCCTGCAGTAAAAAAGCCATTAACTGTGTGCAAATGGTAGACGTTTAGAATGGTGGTAACCTTGATTGGAGCATTGTTCCAGAACTAGGTTGAGCATTTGAGAAAAACTCTGGATACAAAAAGAAAAAATAAGGAAGGAGAAGAAGGAGGAGGAGGAGGAGACGGAGGAGCAGGAGGAGGAAAGGAAAAAGAGAGAGAAAACCCATACAACGCGCATGACTGGGTAAAAGAGAATTTCCAAGTTGCGTTGCCGCATTTCCAAGTTGTAATTCCCGTTATTGTACGGCTCTGCTTAACGTTAATTTGTTTGGCAGAGAAAAATATTTCCATGCCTTTGATTATATAAAGTAGTTCAGAAGACACATGTAAGATCTACTAATATGCCTTGAGCTGTATGATCCTCTTTGTAATTTCAAATGCCAGTGGCAAGGGAAGGAAGCCAGTTTCTGCCTGAAACACTAAGTTCTAGAAGCAAAACAAGGCTGCTTCGTGCAATTTATCACCCCAGTCCAAGCAGCAGGGTAGTGCATGGCCTTGACCATTTTTCTAGGCCAACTGTTTTGACAACGTCCGCAGCCTCGAACTCTAGAGTCGTACAGGAACAAGAGAAAAAAATACCCTGGAAGCTTTGGTTCCACTCCTTATAAATGTTACATGAATTGACTAATAAACTAAATTTAGCATGAAGGGGACAAAAGAACACCTGACTTCAGATGAATGCGTAAGAGAGCAGGGAGAAGATTTTTCTTCGTATATTCAGAACTTGAGTTGAAATATATGCAAAATAAACAAGAGAGGCAGGGCAGGCAAAGACTGGGAGTCCTGTCAAGGAGAAGCCGGTTAGAGAAACTTTTCCAGGTGTCTGGAGGTGAATCTTTTTTAGCTGAGCAAAGTCCTTGTTTGACCTGATGGTTTCACACATTGCTGAGAGCTTGGTTCATAGATACCAAACTTTTCCCTGTGCTTTATTGGTTTTGGCTCCTTATGACCTCTTCTAGCAGAACAGCCTCTAACATCCTGGAAGCCACATCATCATCACTCACTTTGGGATGAGATTTTTTTTTTTTTTCCCAACAGAGTGCAACACAAAGAAAGGAGGCTGTTCCTAGCAATCCTCCAATGCAGCCTCAGGGAATAACTCAAGCAATCCGAGAAAATGCATAAAGAAAAATTAATGTCAGGAAGAATTATAGGAACCGTATTAACTTTCATGCCCGATTACTTGAAATCTGTATGTTGGGGCTTGGAATTCAAATGCAAGCTAAGTACCTGGTGCACAGTGTTTACTCATTAAAGTTTATGTATCATTGTTATTATATTACCAAATGAAGAAATGGAGCAAAAAGTCATGCAGATTTCAAAAGAAGACACCTTTGAGAATTCGTATCTGTTACCCAGGGCCACCCTGTTGAATGCTGTCTGGGTTGAACGCTGTGTTACTTCCCACTGCATCATCCATATAAACTAAGATTTAAACGGTGCCCCCTGGAGTTGTGCGTCGTGGTTGGCCACCATCCATTCCGATTAAGAACACAGAAAAGGATACGGATGTGTTGAACCACCAGAGGGAATTGATTAATAGTCTATGGCTATAGGTACAATTAAAGGATTTGTAGAGACAATAGTGATAGGGCTCTTTGGCTAGAATTGAAAGTTGCTTTGAATTTCTAACATGGCTTTTGCCCTGAAGAAAAATGGTTTTTGGTTCTATTCATAGGGACCATTTGGGTATTTTGGGGAAAAGAAGGTAGAGAAGGAAAGGGACTCCAAGTGGGCCTTTCCTCACAGGGCTGTTGTGAACACCGGATCTTTGGTACAGAGCTCCACTCATGACGTGTATTCATACGTATTAGCTAGTGCAGTGCGTATTAGCACGATTTCGGCCGATTTCAGATGTTAGAAGAAATCGGATAGGATTCTAATGTGAAAATCAAATAGGCACATGGGTGTTTTCTTGAGCTTAACAAAATAAGCTTCTCCGTTCTCCTCTCAATAGATATGGCGCCTCCGCCTCTTTCTTCTTCTCGCGCCTTCTTGCTACCTCTGTCTTTGCACATGTGCAGTCGCTCTCCAATACACACTGCGTTCCATACACAGATGAATAGATGTTAGTATTGAAAAGTAGAAAAGGTAACGCTCATCACGTCTCAGTGACAAGGAGAGTGCACACACAGTGTTGGGTTTTGTTTCCCATGGGTGGGTCACGTGAGTCAGTTGACACATGCGTTTACTCAGTTATTCACTCATTCGACGACTATCTTCAGGTGCCTTCTGTATGCCGTGACGGGCTCTGAGGAGGTGATGACGAATAAGACTCGGTCCTTGTCCTTAAGGAGTCGCTATTTAAAAACTCTATAATTTCCGCATGGAGATGCGTACGACGTCATTCTAAAAAGACGATGCAGTACGTCCTCACAGTTGATCCTCTCCCGTAAAAAAACCCTCTTGAAACATACGTCAAAGTAAAAATCTATTAATCGGTGTTTTAGTCGTTGATTGCATGGGCATACGCATTACTTCTGTCTCAGCTTCCGTAAATAGAATCACAAGGCATAAAGCCCACAGACTCCAGATGATTCTCCTCCGTCCCTAACTTTTGCTTTTTCCTGCTCTGTCTGTTGCATAGAGTTGATCTTCCCTGGAAGGTCATTTGACCCAACCTCTTGTTTACAAGCATCCTCCCCACCACCACCCCCTCCGCCCCCCGCAAAGGTAGCATCTCAGTAACTTAAATGTAGTGATTCTTTTAAGACTGCAATGCTGTATAAGAGTTTCCTTCCTATTGAAAGGGTGAAGGCTTGTTCTGGGGGTAAACGGTGAACAGTTGCAGAACACAGCACATTAATTTAGCATGCCTTGATTGCGTCATCCTATTCTGTGCAAGATGCTATACCGAAGTATGGGTAGGAAAGAGGCTAGAGCCTACCCTTCCCACATTGGGGCTCATTAACTCACCAACCTAAGGGCAAACACGCTCCCCAGTTTTTATGGAAGTCAGGTAGGTGTCAGTGAAGAGGAGTGACCATGGCTCAATCATCTGGAGAAGTGGTTAAGGACAGGGTCACTTTAACACAAATTAATGTATATATTCTGATTTAGGTCAATATTAGGGGGCGTCTTCTATCCCTACCTTCTTCATGTGCTTTCTCTCAAATGGACTTTACTCCTTAAACTTTTAATTAAAAACACGAGAAGGAAGTGATGAGCCTGGATGAGCATATAGAGCTGTGTCATCACCATCACGAACGTGATATTGAACAGCTCTCTTACCCCTAATGTTGCCACGTGTCTATTTGCTGTCCCTACAGCCCTCTGGCCCTTGATGATCACTTTCTATACTATAGTTTTGCCTTCTCAAGAAGTTAAAATAAACGGAATCAGAGGTAGACTTTTGTTTCTGGCTCTTTTCAGTGAGCATAACGCTTCTAACATTCATTCATATTGTGAGTATCAGTGGTTTGGATCCTTCCATCGATGAGGTCTGCTGTATGGGCATAGGACAATTTGTTGATCCAATCAGCAGATGATGGACATTGGGGTGCCCTCTACTTTTAGGCTGTGTGTAAGTTGCCATACACATGTAGTTCAAGCTAGCGTAGCATGAGACGTATCCAGTAGAAAACGTTAAATCCCTTCCTTATCCTGATACAGGATAGGTACATGTATAAATTTGGTCTCACCACTTCGTGAATGTCTTTGGAATGACTTGGCGGGGAAAGGTTGTGGGCACCTTCATGTGTATTTTATGTAATATTCCCCACAGGTAATATTGTCTGGGTAGGAGTATTGGTTAAACCTTTGGACCCCTTTCCTACTTCAACCCCCAAAATTAAAATGGCCCACTTAATTTGTTGAACTTAAAACTTTCAGAAGAGGGGTGCCTGGGTGGTTCAGTCGGTTAAGGATCCAACTCTTGGTTTCAGCTCAGGTCATGATCTCATGAGTTCGTGAGTTCGAGCCCCGCATTGGGCTCTGCACTGACCCTGTGGATCCTGCTTGGGATTCTCTCTCTTTCCCTCTCCCTCTGCTCCTCTCACTCATGCTTTCTCTCTCTCTCTCAAAATAATAAATCAACTTAAAAAAAGTTTTCAGGGGCGCCTGGGTGGCGCAGTCGGTTAAGCGTCCGACTTCAGCTCAGGTCACGATCTCGCGGTCCGTGAGTTCGAGCCCCGCGTCAGGCTCTGGGCTGATGGCTCAGAGCCTGGAGCCTGTTTCCGATTCTGTGTCTCCCTCTCTCTCTGGCCCTCCCCCGTTCATGCTCTGTCTCTCTCTGTCCCAAAAATAAATAAACGTTGAAAAAAAATTTAAAAAAAAAAGTTTTCGGAAGAATGATATCCACTGTAACTGTCCTCTCATAGGAGAAAAGTAAAATAACGTCACTTATCTCATGTTCCAAAAACTGTGAGAGAGTTTATGTCTCCTGTAATGTACGAAAGGGGAAACTGAGGCTGGGAGAGGTTAAGGGAACTTCTCAAGGTTACAGGATTAACAAATGGTCTGGTAGGGACTCAAGTCAGAGCCTGCTTGATAGCGAAGCCCCTGTTCCTTCCCCAACGAAAGTCTATTGGAAAGCTTGAAGGTTGCTTTTGGACACAGCTGGGGAAGGAGAGGACATTTTCAGGAGTCAGACCCCTAATCGTGTCCAGCATGTTTCCTAGGGTGGATTTTTCTGCTCTATTCCTGTCTTTCCTTCAACAGGATGTTGTGAAACAGCCACAATTTAGCCCCAGGTGCTCTTGGCTGAGAATGAGTTCTTAGAAAGCTGGCATGGTTGTTTTTTCTTTGTCCCACACTTAAAGTAATTACAAATAAGGGTTACTCTGTGTGGTTGCTTCCTACCCTATAATTTTGTTTTCAGTTGCCAAGATTAGTGAATTTGAGGTACTATCACTGGGTTGGATTGCAAGCCTAGAGTTATTTTTGCTGTAACGTCTTTGAGGTTAAAAGTACATAAATTTTAAAATACTTGTTGTTGCTGTGAATCAGTTTCAGAATTTGCTAGCCTAATTTCAACTTTTTGCTTCCATCTCTCTTAGGGTACTTTTGGAGGCCTTTGTAGTCAAGATCTGGGGTTTCTTTTTCTTTGTATCTGGAAGGCAGACTGGATTTATTGAGTTTTATAGTACGGTAAAATAGATGTTACTTTGTGAGGACTTTGAAAGAAACTAGGAAAGTATCAACAAAAAAATAAAAAAAACCAAGCAAACAAAAACTTAACTATAACCTAGAGGTAATTGCTACGATTATCTGGCATGACTGCTTCTAATTAAAAACACATGTTTGCATATACAAATAAAATAACATATGTAATGTATGTATACATATGTATAAACATGTGTTTATATAATATAATTAGGATCATAGCAAAATGTATACCTACATAATTAGGAATAAAGTTTATATACATTTTTGGTGCTACTTTTTCACTTAATAGTATATCTAGGCATCTTTCAGATTTACTGATCATTCTACTAAAATCATGCCTGATCGTAGAATTTCATAATCTATAGGCTGTGAGAAGGCGAGCAAATAAGAGATGCAAAGAAACATTGGGATTAACATGGGATGTTAAATAGGCTTACAGGAACTTATGATTTTGTGTGATAGATTAAATCCTAAAGTCAGGCAAAAGGATCAAGTGGGTTTTTGCAAATCAAGTATAGACGTTTAGATCTGATATCCTAGGAAAAGAAAAATCTTCAGTTTTTTCTTCAGAGGTGGTCATGGTTTGAGTAAAGCCAATGGAAGTTTAATCAGCCAGAATTATGCAGGATAGATGTGAGATTAGAAAGAGAAGGGGATTAAGGAATATTGTTTCCACACTGTGTGCCAGGCACCACACTAGATGCCTTAGGTAGGAAAAACAAAGTGTGAGATTAGGAGAACTGAGTAATACAGTGTTCGGATCCCCGATCTGCCACAGCTAGTGTGATCTCGGCGTAGGGCATAAACTCTCTGAGCGTAAGTCTCTCACTTGCAAAGGAATGAGAAAACCGACATCACAGAAGTGTGGTGAATTCCGAACAACGGGTGTAGAGTTCTTGGCACAGCACATACGAAAAATAATGCTCGCTTGTCTTTCCTTTTCTTCCACAGACGATGGTGGGTATGACGGCAATGCTGGTTCTCTACCGTGACTCCACGATGGAACTTGTCTCGAGTGCTTTAGAACCCAGTGATGTCTGGGCTCCGCATCCAGAGAACTATGGAGGCATGGGGAATTTCAAAATCTTCCCAGGGGATTCTCATGTGCATCCCAGATTGATGACGTCTGTCCTAGAAGCTCAAGAACACAGGAAGACCCGCCCAGTTTAAATGGGGAGTTGGTAAGATACCACAGCAAAGAGTTAGGGAGTGAAGTATTACTACAGAACGGCTGGGGCATTCAGAGGTAAAATTGCCCATGACTGATGTACAGGCAGTTCTCTAAGTTCTCCTAGTGGGGTGCCTTGACCAAGGAGAAAGATGACAGGAGCCAAATGACGGGAGTATTCCTTATCTGGGAATGCCACAGAAGGTCAGAGCCTGGCCATTTGCGAGCCTGGGGTATCACTACTTACCTGGGCAGCAACTTGATAACGGGCATGTTATCTGGCAGAAGTTACCCAGGGAAATGATCCCTGGCAAATTAACTGAGAACAGAAGTGCATTGGACGGAGGTGGATGATATAACCGGCGTGCTAAATAAAAGTCTTGAACTTTGCGAGGGGCTCTCGCTGGAGCTCAGTATGGCCCACAGCCTTCACTCACCAGTGAGTCTTTCTCAGGGCCATGGTGACCCCCGCCAAAGGCCCCGTGTGAGCCGTAGGCTGGCTAATGCTTCCCCAACCTTCCAGAAAAATGGAGTCAATCCTGGCAAGCAAAGAGATTGGCAGAATCCATTGCTAAAAGTCTGGGGAACCAAGAGCATCGGAAGCATCTAGAAGACCCAGGTAGGAGTCTCAACTTCTTTACTATCAATATCACCCTGAACCAGTCACTTCATTTATTTGGCCCTCGGTTTCCTCAACCACAATTCAAGGGAGTGGAGTACATGACCCAAGAGGGCTCCCGTTGGCTTTTAGAAATGAAAACAGGGTGAAAATAGGCATGCAGTCCAGGCCCCTCCCAGAGGAGGACCCCTACGTTCAAGAAGAAATAATTCTTCATGGCAGAATCTTCAATGCCTTGATTGTCAGGTAGGTCTCCCTGTCTCTCCTTTTACCCAGGAGCATCTGTGAGCCAGCCAGATACTGTGGCACCACGGCTCGAGTGCAAATTCTGGCTCTTTCATTAACGAGCTGTGAGATGTTCAGCAGATTAGCCACTTTCGCTGAGCTCCTGTTTCCTCCTTGTTGATATGGACGTTGCAACATCTCCACTGCCTCTCGGAGGCATCGTGAAACTGAGTGAGTCAAGGCACGAAGAATGCCTCACCCAGTGATGTGCACGTGAGTCTTAGACCCTGTAACCCTCAGGCTCTAAAAGCTTTTTTCTCTCTGTGTGTGTGTTTCCAGTGTTACCGAGGAAACACTGGAGTGTTTCTAGGAGTGGTCCCTCCTAGAAAATATTTCTCTCCTAGTGCCCGGGGTGCAAGTACATTAATGCTGATCAGCAACAACGATACGGCCGGACAGGCCAAGATTTTGGCCTTGCAGACCACAGGAACCTAGACGCTGTGGCGTGGCATTTCCGCTCCGGACCTACCGCGGGACTTTGAGGAGTCCTCTAACGGTCTCGGGAGTCCGGAGTATCGATGTGAAAATAGGCTGGCAAGAGTTTCGAGGAGTAACATTCACGAAGGGCAGTGTTTCTCCCATAGCTACAAATGCAGAAGTGTAAATCATTAATGCGTTTCATAAAGATTTCTTAAAAGACCTCCCAGTCCTTCTTCCCGCCAAGTCTTTAAAACCTTTTTCAGTTCTCAGGGATTTTCCACTCACTGCAGGCAAGTCCTCAAGGTGACCTGAGACAGGCATCTTGCAGACTGGGAGGCGGAGACTGTCTGCCTCGCCCCCATCAGCCCTGTGAGCTGCGACTACACACACACACACACACACACACAGTCCCTCAAGAAAATAAATGACTGAGCGCGAAGCTCACATGTGTCTTTGCAGGCCCCATGCTAGTGACCCCCACATCCTTCTCAAGCCAAAGCCCTGTTCAGAAAGGAAGATGAGGCAGGGCTTTTGGAAGCTTCCAGCAGGTGTGGAGGAACGTCTCCCACTCCCCGCACCCCCATCTCCTCTCCTTTCCATTTATTTCCGTGGCGCTGTGTGTGCAGTCAGCCGTGCTGCCGCGGAGATACCCCAGAGAAAGAGGAAACCCGTTGAGCTATTTTTCACCATTACATACTTCACTTCCTAATAAATGAGATCCAGAGATGCAAACAGCCAGTCTTGTAGATCATCGTCTTAGGGAAAATCACAGACCTAACGCGGCACGAAGTGAAAAATAAATAATAAATAAATAAATGAACCCGGAGGACAGTCATCCTGGTGAGATTTGTTACCATAACTCTCTTCTCTCAGCATTCTAGCCCCCTCTAGAAGCTTTCATGCCTCTGAAATGTATCAGGGCTCCAATGGTGGTTGAAAAAAAAAAAAAAAAAGTAAGTGCTAGATCTTTCTGTGTCCTCCGCCAAGGGATTTTCACCAGCAGAAAAGAGATTTATCTGTATGTAAGAGTAGAGAGGAACTCAGTTGAGAACAAGTCATATCACACCTGCTTCAGTTCCTGTGAGCCCTGATGGCTAAAGTGGCGTAAATTACGAGGGTTTTGTCGGCTACCTGTGCCAAGCAGCCCACCAGCCTGTGCGTTTCGGGCTGTGACAGCGCTCATGCGAGTGGGGACGTGATGTGCCCTCTCTGCCCTGCAGAGTTCACGGATCCTCCAGTGCCTTGGCTTTCCATGGCCTCTTCCAGTCTCTGGGCTCTACCTTGTTCCTTCATCAGCAAAGCTCCACATTTGGATGCAGCTCTGACCGTTAAGGTCACGAGCACTGCTCGCTGTGTCGGCTCAGAGAATCAGCGGACAGTAACACGATCTCCCCACGTCCACCAGGGAATATAGTATTTCACACAGACCATAACAAAATACTCCCACGGCCCTGGGGCAATATCCTGAAGTTGTCCGAGGTGAAAGAAAACAACTATCCTTTGGGCAAAAGAATTTAGACTCTTTAGCAATAAACTCCCGTTACCTTTTGTCTTCACCGTCTGAATATTTATTCAGATCAATGCCAGGTGACATAAGGGAATGGTGCTGGTTCACAATCTTGTGGGATTTCTCTGCGCACGTTTTGTTGGCCCTAAAGCCACGCAAGATGGTAAATGGGGCATTTCTGGTCAAAAGCTTGCAATTTCCTAGTACATTTCCTGGTGCATTTCCTGGTCCAAAGCCTGCAATCACCTGGTGGATCTCCAAAGCCTCTCAAAAACTCATAGGTCTCCGTGCATTTTATCTGGAAAGTTCTGGGAACGGGGGGAAGGGAGCAGAACAAACTGGGCCTGAGCTGCTAACTGTCATTCCTTTGTGGATTCTGATATTTAGGAGAAAATCGAAAACAGCTGTTCTCCTGGACAAGGTCATTAATAGAGGAGGGCCCACTACCCAAGCAATGTGTGAGCTGGTTCCCAGTTCCTTCCAAGGGGTAGAACCCTGTCCCCTCCAACATGAAGCTTCCTCTGTGCTTTAGTAGAATACAAGTGCTAGATGGATACCTAAGACTTTAGTTCCTTAAAAATGTCGCATCCTTTTCTTCCTTGGCTGAAGTGACCTTCAGCCTGAGAGTGGGCGAGAAGAGTGAAAAGGAAACGGGTCCCAAGATGCTGCCTACTGCTTCTCTTGTGAGCTATCTTGGTACCCGCTCTGATGCCAAGGGGCCTAGAAGCAAAATCAGTGAACTGTGATTCAAGAGATGGGATCTGAGTCTCTCATGAGTTTATGGAAGTCCTTGTCCTGTTTTCAGCTCTACTTTTTCTGAAGTTTTTAATTTTTGTAATGCTTATTAATTTTGGAGACAGAGAGAGACAGAGCACGAGCAGGGAAGGGGCAGAGAGAGACAGGGAGACACGGAATCCCAAGCAGGCTTCAGGCTCCGAGCTGTCAGCCCAGAGCCTGACGCGGGACTTGAACTCACCAGCAGTGAGATCATGACCTGAGCCGAAGTCGGGTGCTTAACCACCCAGGTGCCCCTGTTCTACTCTTATATATACAATAGGGAAACCATATTTACTCTGGGGAGCTTTTGGGCTTAGCAGGAGGCAGCTTTGGGCAGAAACTGTTCCTCTGCTCTTGCCCACAGACTCCCAGGACTGTTCCCAGTCTCTTTGGGTCATTAGGGCCACACAGCTTCTAGTCAATGGAGTGTGAATGGAAGGATGCGGTTGATAAAAATCTCCCATGAGTGGGAGTGAGTCTACCAACCCCCAACTGCCAGCTGAACAGAGATGCTTCCAAGGCCCAAGAGGAAGAGGGAATCACACGAGAGGTATCTGGTTGCCTGAGTCACTGGGAAGAAGATTGTATCCCAACCAAGAACACCTATGTAGGACTTTTACAAGAGTAATAATAAAGTATGGTGTGTGTTATGCCACTAAAGTTTCAGGGTTCGTTTGTTACAGCAGCTAGTCTCACCCTAATCAATACAAAAATGAAACGGAAGAAAGTGGGAAAAACGTACAGACTGTAGAATACTATACAGATTTAAGGTTTTCTAACGGGTTGGTTGCAAAAAGCATTGGGAGTAACAGCTAAAGTTATATTAACATAACATACCATCCGCTGATATCTATTCAATTCTTACTAGAGGATGCAAATCTTCTAAAGCTTATCTAATTTATCCCTTCCAGCCACTCTGAGGTCGATTTTTCCTTCTTTTTTTTCTCAGTGTTTACAGTTGAAGAAACTGAGCCCTAGAGAAATCAATCCACTTGCCTAAAATCACAAACCTGCCAAGGGCTGAGGGCTTTCATTAAAGTTCTATTTTTTTTTTTCCTCCAAATCTGGTTTTACACCCTATTAGAGTGTTTAAAATCTTAAACCTCTTCTAGAGGAAAGTCAAACTATTTACTTCCTCCTTCTCAGAGGAATAGCAGAGAGATGTTCACATAGAACATTCTGTTCATTCCAACCGGGCTGAAGATCTTGATGTTGAAAATGACATTCTTTGAAGTCATTCTCCAAGTGTGGGAAGCTACCTCCCACTCAAGACTGTAGAGCTTAAGCAACTATGTTGTCCTTTTAAAAAAGTTTTTTGCATTCAAAGAAACCCAGGACAGCCAAAGTCTCGAGTGGATGATGAAGGGTTTTGTTTTGTTTTGTTTTGTTCTCCCTGCTCTGTTTTCCTCAAGCCTCAGGAGTGCACTTGCCAAAAATAGTGAGATTTGAGCCACTCTGTAAATAGTTTTGCCAGGTGAAGAAATGCTGGTACATTCCATGTGTCAGTTATGAATTTACATTTGTCACTCTTAGCAGGTAGACTGTCCATGGACCGCATACCATTTTCACATTCATTTTGGATACTATTTGGGGATATTATTTTCATTCAAGGGCAGGCATTGGAACCAAGCGGATTACTTCGTACACACTGAAACTCTTTGGGGCTGCAGTGAATGTCAACCTTGACACAGGGCATTTCGGATGCAAAGTCTCCTGTAACAAAAACAGACTCGTTATATAAGGAAAGTGTGAGAGGACTTAACCATTTTCATCTGGGTCAGAGACCCAGCTCCCATCCCTTTGTCCACAGGTAGTTGTAGACGCATTCCTCAGATCTGAGAATTCTGGTTTGGTTAAACTTTCTGCTGTTCAGATAAAAAACAGCAGCAATTTTCTGCTTGAATTTCTCTGTGACTAAATCCATTGATCATCCTTTCTCTCTGTGAGTGAGAAGTGTGTTTTCTCCTTAATAACTCCTATCCTTCTCCCTGGATTTTTTTTCCCCTTCGCTTGTTTGTGTTGTGTTGGTCAGTCCTAAGCGCTATTCCTCTGAGAGCCAGAGAGAGCGCAAAATTGAAGTTATTTTATGCTTGGGCTCCCCCGGTCCCAATTTTCAAATCTTCATGTCAATTTTCACACATCAGTGTCATGTGGTGAATGTTATGGAAATTTCAGTGGGGTCCTTGGGAGGCAATTTATACATGCATCCCTCCCCCTGACCACCATCCTGCTGCAATTCCTGTCTTTTCTAAGAGTAAGTGGATCTATAATTAATGTGGATTTTAAAATATAACGGCATTCAGAATTCTCATAGCGGGTTTTCGATGCCATATCTTTGCAGTGTAAACACAAAAGCATAAACGCACGCTAGCTCTCTCTCCTAATAAATGGGCTTGTATAAAAGGAATAAAAATTACAGTTTGTTGGCGGTAAAGAGCGACTAATTACTCGGGAAGAAGCATGTTTTTATTTTTCAAAACTGCACTGAAAATGGTTTATCATGCAATAAATTTGCTAATCACCAGTTAGGAAACACAGTGCCATCACCACCTACCCACGGCAGCTTCCTTTGAAAGTTGGTATGTTACAGTTTGGATAGGAAATTATATCCTTTTGAAAATGAACATGACAGAAGACGTTCACTGAATAGTTTCAAACTCTTCAGCAGTCAGAATTCAAACTGCATAAACAAGAGGCTGGTTAATGGTGCCAAAAGGCAGCAGCCGCTGACCTTGGCTTTGCTTGGTGAGCAGACCACGTCTGACCCCTTCTCGTGAAGATAATTTTTCGTTTCCTTTTGCTCATTCTCTTTTAACAATCAAAGTGGAAGGATTCCAATTAAAGAACACAAGGTCAGCCCTGAGTTTTTCACTCTCCTCTAAAACTCTTGTTTTCCTCAGCCCCTTGACATCCTATAAGTGTTGATTTTGGACAGATTTGCCTTGAGTTTTTCCCAAAGAACCTGGAGAATCGCCTAGGATCCAGAATTGTAGGAGACCAGCTTGATGAACTTGAGCCCACACAAACTGATAACAGGTCCAGCTTATCTTTGCTAATGGCCCGCTCCCTCGTTCTGACGGTCCTAGGTGGTATCTTTCGCATGGTCCTCCCCAGAGAGGACTTCTATAACCGTCCTCAACAATGATGTTTGTTGACCTCCAAAGAAACTCTTGCCTATTACAGCCAAGTTTTCTTCTTAGGCTTCTTAATGTCAAAAAAAAATCCCACTTGTGTTTATTGACTTATGATCTGGCTCCCCATTTGAAGGAAAATCCTATGGAAGAAAAACTCTTCTGTTTTGATTATCTCTGTATCACCAGTTCTTGGAAGAACATTCAGCACAGGGTAGTTTTCAATTTGTAGTAAAGAAAGAATGAATGAATGAATGAATGAATGAACGGACATTTTGGGTTTTATTTCTACCTCATAAAGCAAAGTATTCATTAACCATGACTTAGCTGACCTGCCACACCTCAAACATATCTAGAGGTAATGCAGCTTTGGGTATGACATTCTGGAAGGAGGCATTTATTTAAGCTTTACTTTGACTCAAAGAAAGGAACAGTCAAGCAGGTGGTCAACTTTCCTTTCTTTAGAGTAACGTGTTCTTGGGAAACTGGTCATTAGGGCCGGCTTTGGACATCAGGTCAACAGGCCTAGTTCACAGTGGCCTGATGTCAAAGGAGAAGACACCTTCTGGTCAGCAGACCCCAGTGGCTGCTCTCCTGCCCCTGGCCTCACTCGATGATGTCTCAGATCAGCATCTTCCTTACCAGCTGGGCAACTTTGAACAATTCAGTTTCTTGGATTCACACTTGTCTCATCTAGAATTTCCATTGTAATCCCTACCTCACTTAGTTACTAGAATTAAATGAAAACAGGCATGTTAACGCCATTTTGTAAACTATTGAGAGCCATACAAATATTTTGACCAACTTGATACACAAGAAAAAGACAAGGGTAAGTTAAAAGTTGAAAGATTACACTTTTGGGTAGCAACGTATTGTCCCTCTTGTGCTCAAAGAAAGTGACCATTTTAATTGTTTTCATCTTTATTTACTTTTGAGAGAGAGAGAGAGAGAGCAAGTGAGCAGGGAAGGAACAGAGAGAGAGGGAGCCACAGAATCCGAAGCAGGCTCCAGGCTCTGAGCTGTCACCAAGCCCAACACGGGGCTTGAACTCACAAACCGTTGAGTTCATGACCTGAACTGAAGTCAGACACTTAACCAACTGAGCCACCCAGGCGCCCCAAGAAAGTGACCATTTTGTAGACCAATAAACTGAGGCTAGAGAAGTTGCTTGTTGCTTAGCATCACAGGCAATGCTGTCTTCTATGCATCCAGAGCAGGTGCCAGCTCTGTAAATGATCGGGGCCAGGTGATTTCTGACTCTCCTTCAAGAAGAGAAATCACTGGGTTGTGAAAGCTGCGCTGTGATTGGGCCTCGGGTCTGAGGTCTTATCAGACAATCTACTAGGTGTGAGCTGCCATGGCCAGACCTGAGGGTAAGCACAAATCTAGGTACAGGAGAAGAGTATCGGGAACAAAGTTGAGTTCAAGGGCACACTTGGATCAAGAATGGCGAATCAAGCCAAAAGACCAGAATCTGGGAAAATACATTTCTGGAAAGAAAGGCAGATTTGGCCCCTTAATATATATAGTCTTGAGATGCTCAGGTATTGAGGTCGGGGTATGGCAGGCTGGGTATTGAATAAGTGGCCCCGGCTGATCCAAAGATACAGGGGCAGCAATACAAACTATGCTTCCCCATAGATTCTTCTATAAAGACAGGAGCCTTTTATAAGCGTGAGGGGTTTCTCATAGTGAAACAATTATGGAAGGGAAAGTAGCAAAGACATACTTGCTGACCTCAGTGTTGTCCATACCCAAATAAGGACTTTCCCAGAGTGGATGTGATGTCTCTGGACATCACTGGAAAAAGACCAATCATTTGGGAAAACACTACTTTAAGGAAAGTTAGGAAGTTCCTTTACTGCAGGCCTTCTCAGAGCCTTTACGAGTGATTTAATACTAGTTTAATCATTATTAAGTGAATGGTAAACAGGCTGTTTGAACTTTGAAAAGTAGTTCAGAGTCACAGTGGATTCCAGGAACAGTGTGTGGTGTTTCCTAAATGTGCTTCAACGTGGAACACACATATTTTCTGGAACATTTCAGTGGAGCAAGATATAGTTTGCTCACATTGGTTTTGGTAACCTGTTACACTGATTTAGGTAACTTGTTTTGTGTACAGCAAATGAACTGGCACTGGGTTTTATTTTACCTTTTTCTTTTTGTTTTTAATTTTTTTTTTAATGTTCATTTATTTTTGAGACAGAGGGAGACAGAGTTCGAGTGGGGGAGGGGCAGAGAGAGAGGGAGACACAGAATCTGAAACAGGCTCCAGGCTCTGAGCGGTCAGCACAGAGCCCGACGCAGGGCTCGAACCCACGAACCGTGAGATCGTGACCAGAGCCGAAGTCGGACGCTTAACCGACGGAGCCACCCCGGCGCCCCATTACCTTTTCTTCTTAAATAATTTTGTCATTAGTGTCACCAGGCTGTAGGCCACTTAACCCTTCATTTTATTGTTTCTCTGTGACATGCAGGCAGGTTTGCAGTGACAGAAAACGTAGGGCAGTGAGAGAGTCGTGTCTGAGTCAAAGCTGATGTATTGATCTACCTAGAGTTATTCCCGAATAATTCTCTTTCCTGTTCACTTTACACCCAGAGACGCCTTTATTTCCCAACGATTGAAACTTGGATAGAGTGTGATAGATTCTTTTCATTGTATAGGACCAAAGAGGCTTTCCACTTATGAACGTTCTCACTGTAACATTCTTCCTCACGTCTGTTTTCAAAGTTTGAAGCCCAGGGGAATGGAGTTTACTGAAAGTTTATCACCATCACATTATTGTCAGCTTCTGCTTTCTTATTGCTTCCATTTTGATATTCCTCCCACGCAATTATTGCTTTGAGAACAAGGAGCCGGCCTTGTCCTTCCGCCCTGTTTCAGTGCAAAAAGATGGAATCAATCCTTTTACGTGGCATCAGAACCATACATTCTAAAACCCTCATCCAGAATGTCCCTGTCTTGACTACAGGATAGACTCTCTGGTTTGCTCATTGGTACAACGCTGTTAACACCTCTCACCTACAATACGGATAAAAGGAACAACGAAAATAAATGAACAAAACATGTGTTTTCATTTATGCCTGTAGGTAGTTTGCAAAAGCAATGGATGCTTCAAATGAGCGTTTACCCAGATCAATCATCAAGAAATATAACGGGGCACAGAACAGTGTGGTAGTTAAGTGGAACAGCACTGGCGTCTGAATTCCTGGGTTTACCTTTTGTCCGCGTGAGATTTTGCACATGCTGTTGACCTTCCTGCGCCTCAGTTTTCTCTTCTGTAAAATGAAGTCAAAGTCATAATTCTTGTCTCCTTAAGTTGTTGTAAGGTTTAAAGATACTCCATGTAGGGGCGCCTGGGTGGCGCAGTCGGTTAAGCGTCCGACTTCAGCCAGGTCACGATCTTGCGGTCCGTGAGTTCAAGCCCCGCGTCGGGCTCTGGGGTGACGGCTCGGAGCCTGGAGCCTGTTTCCGATTCTGTGTCTCCCTCTCTCTCTGCCCCTCCCCCGTTCATGCTCTGTCTCTCTCTGTTCCAAAAATAAATAAAAACGTTGAAAAAATATATATATATATAAAAAAGATACTCCATGTCGAGTGATTAGGGACACTAAAAGCCCTCAACACTAGGAGTTAATATCACGGCCACTTTTAGTGATAAACCTCACCTATGTTTTTCTACCAGAAGTGTACGAAATCCAAACGTGTAGAAAAATGCACATAGCCCCCTGGAACATTCAGACATTGATGCTGTTGTTGTTACTGTTAGAGAACAGAGGTACAGATACCACACGCTTTGCTCTGACCTAAGTGTCCCTTGACTAATAAATGAACTCGTTAATTCAACTTCTAATTGTGTGGATCCTTTGCAGACATGTCGAATACCTTGTAACGGTGCCGTATTAATTTTTCTTTCTCTCCCTTTTTCTCTTCTTTTGTCTTTCTACGATGGGTTACAAATCAGGCCAGACGTACTAAGTGTCAGAAACTATTTAGCTCCGTGGGAGGAATCGGCTTGGACAAACATCTGAGAAACAGATCTCTTTTTTCCACATGGAAGGACCACCACCAGGTCCTACTTCTTTCCAGCTGGAAAGCGCTCATGAACTGCTCTGGCTTTGCAAGTCCAGCCTGACGTCTCTGCTTTCAGGCCGGCTAAGTAGTCACTGATGATAAACCTAATGAGAGGACGAGGTGGATTGCAGAGGGAAGAGACCAGTGTGGGCAACGAGGAAGAAGAGATAGGACCGAAGGAAGCAAGGAACATAATGAGCCTTCGTGCCTCTTGACATTGAAGTGCCCGCTAAAGGCACAGTGCGGGGCAGCTAACGACCCCTTTTCCAGAGGCGGGACGCGTCACTCTACTGGCCCTGAATCGAAGCTGCTGCCAGCCACCCAAGAAGCCAGGGAGTCTGATGTATACCTTCAGGGCCCTGCAGAATTCTGCGTATCACCGAAGGCCGCAGGCAGGATTTCATTCTGAAGGGATCAACTTGGGAACTTAAATGTCTCTGATTATGTAAAAGTGGGGTCTATGTGCTCGCTGCCTGAGTCGGTGTGCCTCAAGCATGGCTGCATGTGTAAGAGGAGAAAAAGTTATAGGTACAGATCTAAGTATAAAGGTATAACTATAGATTCAAATATGTTCTCTTTCTTCTATTTTTCCATCTTGTATCTATCTATCTATCTATCTATCTATCCATCCATCCAGTCATCATCCCCTCCATTTATCCATCCATCCATCCAGTCATCATCCCCTCCATTTATCCATCCATCCATCCATCCAGTCATCATCCCCTCCATTTATCCATCCATCTATCCATCCATCCAGTCATCATCCCCTCCATTTATCCATCCATCCATCCATCCATCCATCCATCCATCCATCCAGTCATCATCCCCTCCATTTATCCATCCATCCATCCAGTCATCATCCCCTCCATCCATCCATCCATCCATCCAGTCATCATCCCCTCCATTTATCCATCCATCCATCCATCCATCCATCCATCCATCCATCCAGTCATCATCCCCTCCATTTATCCATCCATCCATCCATCCATCCAGTCATCATCCCCTCCATTTATCCATCCATCCATCCATCCATCCTTTCCTCCATCATCCATCTTCCCTTTCCTTTGCACCACCTTTCAGTTGGGCTTTTTTAAATCCCGGCAATAAAGGACTCAGGTGTGGCTGAACACGGCCAGCTAGTTCGGCCCACCTATCTGAGCTGGAGCCTTACGTGAATGTGTTTCTTCCCTGCTCTCTTTTCTGCACAGCTTTGGATCTTTAAAAAAAAAAAAACAACAACAACAAAACAAAAAGGAATATTTTCCTGGGCTTTGCTTTTTGCCTGTTCAGTGAATGCTAGTGAAAGGGCTGGCATGACAACCCCTGGAGGCTGAGTCCTGTTTATTAGGGGATGGATTTTGAGCAAGCAGCTGTACTTGCACGCCCCCCTCCGTGACCCTTGCCAGTATCCCTCACCCACGACCTGGAGGGATTGTCTCCTGGGGAAGCAAGGTCAGACTCTGTGTCCATCAGGCTGTGCTTCTACTAGCTGTGTGATGGAGCATTTTCTGATGTTGACACCCATGCGGTGGGAGTCGGATGGAAGCTCGTTTCTTGTTTCACATTAAGCTGTCATCCAAAAGGGCCTGCTGCTTATCGTTGGCTTCACCATCCTTCCAGGCCACGTTGACATTCTCAGGCTGCTGCTCCGGCCGCCACATCTGCTGCCATAACTTGTGAACTTGGGGCACTCTCACTTGAGCTGAAGTCGGGAGACTAATATTTTCCGAGCTAAGAATGTAGGTGCAAGACGATTTTCTTTCCTCGTGTGTAATTTTCCTGAAAAGTGCTCCTAAAACATAACAATTAAATGGACCGGGGCACTTTACATGATTTGATGGGCAGGCACGAGTCCTGTTTACAGACGCAACTTGGAAAATTTTAGTTTCCCTGTAAATTGGACCCAACTGGCTTTGCCTTGTAGCCGCAACTGTGTGGGTTTCTATAGGGGCAGATCGTGCAAATAATTCGACTCCAAGGTGAATAGAGCAACAAGATGGGATGGACCCATTAACACTTGAAGTTCAGATGTAAGTGTTGGTGGTCTTTTGAGTAACTCGGTGATTTCTAACATTGATTCTTTTATGGGAATCTTTTGTAACGTGTACACGCTTTTTAACGTAATGCCTTCTGGAGTGACGAATCTAATCAAACCGTACATAAGCTTGGGAATCCCTAAGTTACTGGATGGTTCTTGGGGCCAAAATCATACTGTATTTGAAATTAGGATTATCCTTAAAAACATCCATGTAACATAGTTACTCCTGGTGGCAAAGTATTAATGAGAAAACACTCAGCTCAGTGTTTTGGGTGTAGAGTAACAACATGTGGAAATTTAGCAGATAATTAATTACATTAGGCAGAAAAATTATAAACCTATAGACGAAGCACAGGGTCCAGTTTGGTCAGCTGAGAAATTAAAGGTAACATAGAATTTTCCTTAGTTCCATAATGCCTGCTCAGTCATCTGAGACCAACGAGACTCTTGCCTTCAGTGACCCCTATGTAGCTGTCAAGAATGTGAGCCTTTCCTTCCCAGTTGGAGCAATGTCAACTTTGTTCAAGTTCCCCTACACTAGGCTGATTACCTTGAAGCAGGAGAGTCCTGGACACCCGACTCCCAGTATTCTTTGTGGACACCCGGGCTATAAATCCTACACAGTAATTGTGATTCGGTTCCTTTTTCTCTATCTTTCCATTGCTTCTGATTAGCTCCAGAGCCGATCATTACCTTTTTCAACCTTTGTTCATATTCTCACAAGACATCTTTCTCTCTCTTTCTCTCTCCTAATAACTTACCAATTGCCCATTAAAATACGAACTTATATCCGTTTCTGAAGAAGATGTTGCAAGAGTAGCCTGTTTAGCGCAAGGGGATTTAATGGCGAGATGGAGATGAGGGGAGTGCGTATGGCAGTCCCCCGAGCCTGTTGTTCATCTTGGAGATGAACGTTTCACATGATGAATATCAATGACTTTGGCTTATTTGTTAAAAAGTCTTTGACTTTAAGTTGCTATGTGTGAATTCACTTTTCACATGCGCTGGAGATTCACATCCCCATGAGATGATGCCATTATTATTACTGCTTTGCAGACCAGAGACAACTGAAGCAGGCAGAATGAGCCACTTTTCCAAACCTGTGTTGAGAGTTAGTGCCTGGATCTTAGGTGGAGCCCCTCAACAAAAATCTATGTATTTATTAAAGCTTTTGAAAAATGATAATCTAAAAGACCAGATATCTAAACATCAACCTGACTAGATAGAATGTATACAAAATGCAAATCATTTAAAGTCCTTTACAGGCTCCTGGCTGGTTCAGTTGGTAGAGCATGCGACTCTTGATCTCAAGGTTGTGAGGTTGAGTGCCATGTGGGTTGTAGAAATTATTTTTAAAAAATGAAAAAAAAGAAAAATAAAAACAAGTGAGCATAACAGGGAAAAGAGAAGCAAACCAGAAAACAGACTCTTAACTGAAGAGAACAACCTGATGGTTGCTTGAGGCAGTTGGGGGCGGGGGGGGGGGGGAGGATGGGTTAAATGGGTGATGGATATTAAAGAGAACACTTGTGATTTTTTTTAATTTTTTAAATGTTTATTAATTTTTGAGAGAGAGAGAGAGAGCAAGTGAGCGAAGGAGGGGCAAAGAGAGAGGGAGACACAGAATCCGAAGCCAGCTCCAGGCTCCGAGCTGTCAGCACAGAGCCTGATGTGGGGCTTGAACTCACGAACTGGGAGATCATGACCTGAGCCGAGGTCCGACGCTTCACCGACCGGGCTACCCCCGGCGCCCCGAGGAGGACGCTTGTCATGAACACTGGGTATTGTGTGTGAGTGATGAATCACCAAATTCTGCCCCCGAAACTGATATGCCACTGTATGTTAACCGACTGGAATTTAAATGAAAATTCGGAGAGAAAAAAAAAAAAAAACTTGAAGAAAATAAACGACCTTTTCTTCCTGAGCGTAGCAGCAAAATCGAACAATTGCGTGCCCACCGCTGTGCTGTAACCACATTATCCATTGCATATCCTCTCATCGTACGTAAAGGAAATATTTTCCTTTAGGTTTTCAATGCAGTGAGTCTCAGAGAGGTTAAGTCAGTTGCTGGAGATCAGGTAGCTAGTGACGTGGTGGATAGAGCTGGAATTTACTTAGGACAGAAGAGTTAGAGTCTTGTGGCTCACTCTGCTGGGCACAGCACACAGACAAACATAGCTTCAAGCTTAGTTCAACGGCGCACGTGACGAAGTCAGCTGCCCGCTTTGTTCTGTCCCGGTATTCCTTGTGGCACCTCTTTGTCGAGGATAGGCTGTCCCAAAGTATGAAAAAGGACATCTGTCACAGGGGACACCGGGGGAGCGTGTGGATGTTCAAGTTCATTCTGCCTGCCTGAATAACACCTCCGAGATTAGGCTGTATGCATCAGGGACAAATATAGTTCTTTATATTTCATCAGTTTTGCTTGTAGGTCTTCTGCTCCTCTAAATACGTATGTGTTCTTAGCAGGTACAGAATTCAAAATGTAGGAGGCTCCCACCACTCTGAAACCCTCTCCAGACGGAACCAGTGCCATCGGTCCGTGGTGTATTATTCCAGAGATATTCTATGTGTACGCAGGCATACAGGAATAAATGTATTGTTTCATACCGATGACTGTCTACTTGGAGATCATTCTGCAACAATTCATGAATGAGCTGCCTCATTCATTTTAGCAGCTGCTTTATATTGCCCTGTTTCCCTCTACCATGACTTATTGAACTAGATGCATTTTGATAGGCATTTAAGTTGTTTCAAATAATTTCCTCTATCACAATATGCTGCGGTGAACATTCTCATACATACTTCTTTGCACACAAGTGTCAGAACGTCTGCGTGATGAATAGCCAAAAGTAGAATCGTTGGGTCACACAGCTGGCAAGTTTAAATTTTTAATAGATCTTGCTAAAACTACCCTCCTCCCCATCTCCAGCATGGGGTGATCTTGACTTTGACTATATTTGACTTTGATCATCTGAAAGGTAAAAAACAATATCTTATTATGGTTTTGGTTTTAAGTTTATTTATTTATTATGATGGAGAGGGAGAGCACGCAAGAGGGGGAAAGGCCAGAGCGAGGGAGAGACAGAATCCCAAGCAGGCTCCGCACTGTCAGTGCAGAGCCCGATAGGAGACTCAATCCCACCGACCATGAAATCATGACCCGAGCTGAGATCAAGAGTTGGACACCTAACTGACTGGGCTACTCATGCACCCCTCACTGTAGTTTTAATTTGTACTTATTTTTTAATTTAATTTTACTTATTTATCTTTGAGAGAGAGCACGCGAGGGCGAGCCGGGGAGAGGCAGAGACAAAGGGAGAGAGAAAATCCCAAGCAGGCTCCACGCTGCCAGTGCAGAGCCCAACGCAGGGCTCGAAATCACAAACTGTGAGATCGTAACCCGAGCCAAAATCAAAAGCTAGATGCTTAGCCGACTGAGCCACCCGGGCACCTCTAATTTGTACTTATTTTAATGTTAAGTGAGATCAAGCATGTTTTCTTTTTCAATATTGTGTTTTGAAGGCCCCTTTGTGTTTCCTTTTCTGTTTCCTTGTCCATTCTTTTATAGCCTTCATGGTGTTTTTCTTATTGATTTGTAGGAATATTTTCTATATTAATGAAATTAATGCTTTGCCAAACGTATTTCAAATGCTTTTTCCTGCGTGTAATTTGGCTTTGGTGTTGCCGTAGTGTCATGTGTCAGATTTTGAAATGCATTCTTACTAAAACTCAAGAACCCTGCAGGACAGGTTTTGTCATTCTTATGAACGGTTGGGGAAACTGCAAACCAGAAAGGATGAAAGGCTTTCTCAATACTACCCTCTTGGCTAGTCAGTGGGAGCTGGAGAGAACTGAGTCCAGATCTCTGTGGCTCGAAAGCCAACATTCTTCCGGCCGCATCATACCGTTTCATCATCTTCCCTGTATCATGAAGCTGAGCAAACCCTCTAGGCTCACGTTACTTAGCTGGTGTGAACCATTGGGTTTGGCCTTCAATGGTTAAGCGAGTTGTCGATTTCAACGTCAGTGGCTGTGCAGGTGCACAGGTAAGAGTGTAGCCTCAAAGCATACTTGCCTCACTCCTTTTCCAAGTGGGATTTCACCTCTGCGCCTTTTCACGTGCTTTGCTCACCTTCCCCTGTCCCCATCTTGTCACTACTCTGTCCAAGTTCCCTCGCTCTGGAAGCCTTCCATAACAGCACCGGAAGAAGTAAGTCTACGTCCTTTCTCCATTACCACACCAGCTGGACCGTGTTCTACTGTCCAGGATCGGGACGTTTCTACTCCATTAGCTTCTAGGCTTTGGAGACAGGGACTGTGTCACGAACATCAGTGTGTTCCCATCTCCTAAAGCCAGGCCTGGCAGATGATGGACCTTCAGTGCCTCCTTGCAAAATGAATGAAGAGATGAATATATCACACAGTGATTAAGACTGTAGGTCCCAGAGCCGAAGACCCTCCGTTTGAATCTTGTTCCCCTGCTGACTAGGACGGTGACCACAGGACAAGCTACTAAGTCCCTCAACTTCATATTCATTGTTGCCAAAGTAAGTTGTTTTTTTTTTTTAATATATTGCCTGCTTCATAGACTGACTTTGAAGAATATGTTAGATAATCCTTGCCAAAGATTGGTGATGGTGAGGAGTAGAATGATTATTTCATTGGCCTGAATCTCTTTATCAGGAAGGAAAGCTGAAGACTGGAGTTCTAATCACAGCTTTGCCCTAACCTGGCTTTTACGACTTCACTTCTCCGAGCCCCCTCGGCAACTGGGAGATGTCCGAATTGCTGGTGAAAATTCTCAAGTCTCTCAACTACCTGCAAGGTGGCCTGACGTGTGCTGAGCCCAGTCTCCTCTGCTTTGCTAGTCTTTTGTTCCTAAATGGCTGGACCCCATCCTAGCCTGACTCATAGGACAAGTTCACTATGCAGTAAAAGTGGTCAGTGATTAAAATATATGTAGCGCTCTATAATTAGTAACCTAATGATATTGCTAAAATAGCAAATTAAATTAAATTAAATTAAATAATAAATAAATTAAATTTCAATGTCCGTAATACCCTATTAATACCCATCATCGTAGCTATCATGTAGTGAGAATTTGCTTGTCAGAGGGGCAGACACGCTGGCCAAATGACTTCGCTTATGTGCAGTGTAGACTCGGGGATCTGCTTTTCTTTTTTAAGTTTATTTCCTTATTTTTTCAGAGAGAGAGAGGGAGGGAGCACGAGGTGGGGAGGGACAGCGAAAGGGAGACAGAGGATCCAAAGCGGGCTCCGTGCCGACGGCAGAGAGCCCGACGTGGGGCCCACATTCAGGAACCGTGAGATCATGACTGGAGCTGAAGTCAGACGCTTGCCCCACTGAGCCACCCAGGCGCCCCTGGAATCTGCGTTTCGAGCCACCCCCTACATGTTCCTCTGCATTAGTGAAGTTTGAGGACCACTGTTTCGAATGCCTCTCTGTGCCTTTGATGCATGGATCGTTTCCTCCCACAGTTAGCAATTCGATGGAAAACATGATGCTTTAGACTACCAGGACTTCTTCATTCCCAGGGAACAGCCGACAGGAAATTGCAACATTCTGCATGATCTCTTAGCCCTACCGACCCAGGAAGGTGCACTTTCTGTGTCTGGGGTGGGAGGATGGGGGGGCGGGGCGGGGGACAGTTCTTCATCATTCAATCCGAGCAGCTAGGTCATGTCAAACTAAGCTAATATAAATGTCAGCGTGCAGCTTTCACTTGGGAAATCTGAGTTCGTCGCAGTGCAGTTCACTTTCTTTCTTCCAGCTCTGTGGATGCGATCAGCTGATGCGTCTGACAAGCATTTCCTCGGCCAAAAGAAAAGCCATCTCAGCAGTTTGGAGCGAGTCTCCCTGCGTGTGTGCGCGCACGTGTGCTTGTGGCACTCACGTCACGTTGTCCTTACAGCTGTGATGAGCTGGTCTCCGTGGGCCTCCCAAAACATCAAGCCAGCGGCCCCGGCGCTGTCTCCGGGAGCCATCACACCAGTTTGTAATGACCGCTAGAGTATGGCGTTATATAGACATCCAGTGGAGGAATTAATTATGGGGAACATGAAGTCCCTCTAGGAATAGACTGAAGATTTAACACCTCCCAGGTGAATTCTCTGCCATTAGAGTGAAGAGGCAGCTCGGTGGCCTCAATACAGCAGAAGCCTGTTCTCCATAACAATGGCCCGCAAGGTAGACCTGGTTAAATCAGCTGGGCTCCAGGGATGCCCTTGTCAGCCTTGGGTTACCTTTCACCAGAGAGCAGCCAGATCTCAGGGCAGGCCAAACTTGGGCTGATTTTCCTTTTCGTTTGTCACTTGTGTTTTTTAATTTTATGTTATTTTATTTTTGTCTGTTTTATGCCTTTAACCTTATCTTGGTGGTTTCCCAGAAAAAAACATAAGTGTCTGGGTCTGTCCATCTCGGTGGTGAATTGCCACGATTCCCTAGATACTCTTCACCGGAGTCAGGGAATACAACTTAACTTGGCTTGTCAGATCCCCATCTAAATATTTTCAATCAAGGGCAACGAGGAGCGATTGAGGAGAGCATCCTTTCCAATCTGCCATATTGTTTGTATTTCGAATTCAGCTGCTCTCATCCAGCTCAAAGGTCTATCCGTGCTGTGGGAAGTTAGGGCAATTCTCCGGGTCTTTTGAGCTGTTCAGGGCAGCCCATGAATGCGCTTTATGATCCCATGCCATGAATGGTGGCCCTTAAGTGGGTATTAGTCTGTATCTTCCTACTGATAGACACATACAGGAACAAGAGAAGCGGATGAAATATAATTCAAGGGGAAAAGGAAGGAAGGATGAATAGAAAGAAGGCAGGAAAGCCAAATAACAATAGAAACGCTACAATATGTAAATTGTGGCGGTGCTGTTGTTGAAATGTGCGAAGGTTTTAAAAAAAATCACATGGGTTGTTACCTCTTAATAAAAGCACCAGATACATCTTCTGGGGGGAAAAAAATCTCTGTGGTATTGACATGGTTAAATGCAAAGGTGCTTGGGATCAAAATCTGGAGAAGTTTGACAACAAATGGATCACTTGCTTGTATGACTTTCCGTGGAGGCGAAGGTAGCTCTGTATGTGGGGCTAAACGCACACACACAGACACAGACGCACGTGCGCACACACAGCCTTTCCTCTCCCTGCTTGCAGTGTGTCCCCAGCATCCCGCCTGGCAACGTGAACCTTCGGCACCTCCCCAAAATCCAATCCTGTTAATTGAACGTGATGACAGTCAGGTGGTGGGGTGGGAGCCATGTGTGTTCTTGATGGTTTATGCCAAGCAGCAGGGCAGAACCAAAAGGTCTGATCGCCCCGTTCACAGACCTCCCACACCCCAAAGGTGCTCGGAAAGCACACTTCTTGCATTGTTCAATGCAGTATTCCTAAAATTGCAACGCATTCCAACCGGCAGGCATAGGCACGTGAAGAATTCTCGTGAGTCAGTAGGTTGACAGAGGGAACAACACGAGGCCTCTTCGGGTGTTAGGAAGAAGGAGGGATGGGGATGGTGGGTGGCATTTGCCTACATGTGTGTGAGGTACACGCTCGGGCGCGCGGTTAATTCTGGTGCCGCAGCTTAGCAAAAATTTCTGGCTCGGTTTCGCGCGATCGCGGTGGAGTTCTACCCGAAGTTTTGACCGCCCCTCCTGTTCTACCCACTGGCTTCTCTCTCTGCTCTAAATCTACCAATTATTTCCTTTAAGTGTCAGCAGTAGAGCAGACACGCCGAGATATAACCTTTCCTCAAGTTGATGCTGTTAAACCATTACTTGAAACTGAAGTCACAGTTGTCAACTGTGACTTCAGTCACTAATAACTACTTCAGAAGTGCGAGTGGTGTCTGGGCTCTTAATGCTGTGGCCCAGGGCTCTGGGAATGTCTTTACAGGTCATTTAGAACCATCCATCTGATCTGTGGCAAGATCAGTCAATCTTTCAGCCGAGTGCTTTCCTCTCTCTCCCCTTACCGCCAGGTCCTTTATTGGTTCTCTCAGGGCCATATTGGGAGATGATCTTAGGCAGCCCATATCGACCACTTAGCTTGTAAAGACTTTGAGCTCAGGGCATCACCGCATGCTTGGATCCTGAATTCTGTCACTTGCCTGTGAGGAATGTTTTCCGCCTTCCGTCTTTTTCTCTTCTGTGGTTTCATGGGACTCTTGTCTGAAAAGCCTTTTAACCAGTCCTGCATGCATGACATAGCAAATCTAAAAGATGGACCCAGCTGTCAGTTGACAGGGACAACACAGCTCGTCTTGGTTTGGGAAGGCTTATGGTCTTATTGGGAACATGGTTTTAGGGAGCTCTCACGCCATGCCTGTTGGCTCTAGGGGCATTTTGGAAGTTGCAACAGGCTTTGTAGTTTGGATTGATCTCGATTTTCATTTTGGAGTGTAATATTTTAAGAATAATAATACCAGCTAACACTTACCGCATATTGCTTCGCAATTGTTACGTTGCTTAACGCACACACGCGTTAGGTTCTATCATTGTGCATTTCACAGATGAAGTAAGTGACCTGTCCGGCATCGCCGGTTAGGGACTGGACCCAGGCACTTGACCCACCCTCAGTCACAACCCGACGTTCTGTTCTTCTAATAACAAGCAATCATCAATTCTGTATGAGCTGGGATCTTGCCACGAGTATATACTGAATCATTTCTGAAAAGCGACTGCCACTCTAAGAAATATGTAAGGCCTGTCTTCTGAGTGTGTCCACCCTTCCATCCCACACAAATGCAGAGATAATATATTAGATTCACAGGGTACATTTTTAATGCGATGCGGGTACCTGCCAAAAAACAAGTGGGTTAGGGAAGCAGAGAGCGAGGCCAAGAGTATTGATATAGAAAGGTGCCCTTATGTCTGTCTGCCTAATTTCCTCTTTCTGTCTTCTCACCTTCTTGAAAGGCTCCCTGCCTCCACTGCCCTCGATAGAATGGTTGGTATCGAAGGGCAAAGCTCTGATCGTATTTAGGGAAAAATCCTCTCCTCTTAATGTGAGAGTAATGATGTTAGCGTCAGTGTTCAGGCTCCACTCCAAGGCAGGTAATTATGCTCTGCCTTTGTCAATTCCCTCTGCAGTTCCTGTTGAATCTATTTTTTTCTCCACTTCCTGTCCTAAACTGTTGTACCGGGTTGTTGGGCTGCTGTTCAACATCTGCTTCCCCAAAGAACTACACTTTCAGTGTGAGTAAAATTATTTCTCTTTCATGACTACTTTGCTGAAAGGAACCTGATGAATGGCAGGTGCTGGAGAGCTCCTTTGATTTGGGTCAGGGGACAGCTTGCAGTTAGTCTGGGGTCACTTGAGTTCCTTGCCTGGAACAAAGTACACAAATGTTCTTTTAAAGAAAATGAGGCTTTATATTGGACAGGGTGATTGACTGGCTACCCGCTGGTGTGGGTCAAGGCTGGCACTGACCCCCTCAGCCGACGGGCTTGTCCGAAATGCCTTTAGAGGACATCCAGGGCCCCTCTTGTAGACAGCCTTCCCGAAATCACCGGGGTCCCAGGCCTGCTGCTAGTCTTACTGACTTCACATGGGTCAGGCCTTGGCCTCCCGACTCAGTTTCCCCAGTTTTACTCTCATTTGCTCTCCCCTTCCTTGGCAGGATCATGCAAAGAAGAGAGGACATTTCCAACTCCCCTTATATACTCACATCTTACTATTACCCTTTTGGTACAGGCTTCCGGAACAGCACACTCAGCACCCTCCCTGAACACCCTCGTCAAATTATCTCATTTCAAGGGTCTTAAGTAACACCAACCTCCTCCCCACATTCCCAGCATGTCCTTTCTACACACCCTTCCCCACTCTCTGGCATTTCTAGATTTTGCTCTCGATACACTTACTTTTAGTTAATCAAATTAAAACTTGGCAAATAACGCTGGTCTTCACCATGACTATGATCGGTGTGTCAAACAGTCTATGATAAAGTATCTTGGATAAAAAAACAGGTGACTTATGGGGCGCCTGGGGGGCTCGGTTGGTTAAGTGTCCGACTACGGCTCAGGTCACGATCTCACAGTTCGTTGGTTTGAGCCCCGCGTCAGGCTCTGTGCTGACAGCTCAGAGCTTGAAGCCTTTTGGATTCTGTGTCTCCCTCTCTCTCTCTCCTTCCCCACTTGTGATCACTCTCTCTCTCAAAAATAAACATTAAAACATTTTTAAAACAGGGGCACCTGGGTGGCTCAGTCGGTTAAGGGTCTGACTTTGGCTCAGGACTTGATCTCGTGGTTTGTGGGTTCAAGCCCCGTATCGGGCTCTGTGCTGACAGCTCAGAGCCTGGAGCCTACTTCGGATTCTGTGTCTCCCTCTCTCTGTCCCTCCCTCACTCGCACTCTGTGTTTGTCTCTCTCTCTCAAAAGGAAATAAACATAATTTTTTTTTTTTCAAACAAAACGAAACAAAACAAAAAAACAGGTGACTTATGCAGGGAAACTCATTACCTAGTTCTGGAAAAAAGCCCAGAGTGAAAAGCAGAAGAAAAACAACAGCAAAACAAAACTTCTGCTGTAGGGAGACACAAACGCCAACAAAATGCAACTATTTCATTTGCTAGGTAAAGAAAAACAAGAGTCCAATTACAGTCTTTAAAAATTTTGCAATATACCCGTCAACATTTAAAAATAAAATTTTAATATTTATTTTCATTTTTGAGAGAGAGAGAGAGAGAGAGACAGAGGCGAGCGGGGAGGGGCAGAGGGAGAGGGAGACACAGAATCCAAAGCAGGCTCCAGGCTCTGAGCTGTCAGCCCAGAGCCCCTGACACAGCACTGGAACCCACGAACTGCAAGATCATGACCTGAGCCCAAGTCAGAGGCTCAACCAACTGAGCCACCCAGACGCCCCGACATGTTTTTTTCCCCTTCCACAAGAGTAGACATAGCTGGGACACAGCTGATTCCAAAATAATTGCAATGTGGGAAGGATTCTCTCCAAGTTTAACTTTCGGATCTATCTTAGATCGGAAACAAAGGAAAACAAAGCAAAACAAAAATATCACAAAAACCAAAATAAGTCACAGGAGGGCCTCTAAAACAATTTGGTCCCTTGAATAACAATCTTGAGGACCAGGGATTTCTCCGGTAGATTTTCCGAAATGACCAGTTGCTGGCTCAGAAGGCGAAAAGATGACCTTAATATATTAGTAACTGGAGATACCTCAGGTACAAGCTGTGTATCTCATTAGGGAACAAAACTTTGGGCCGCCTTTGTGGCTATGGGGTCAAGGTAAAAATGTATCGTCCCTGGGAATTTAAATCTGGGATGCCAGTGGCTGAAACCAGGAGGGGATGAGATAAATCTAAGCATTCTTTTTTAGCACGCGTGGAGCCCAGGGGGTGGGGGTGGGGTGGGGTGGGGGAACCCTCAGGCATTTCATGTTTTGAAGTCCTTCTTCCATGAATTAGAGGGTTTGGTGGAGGCATTGCCAGTTGCAAAACCACACTCTTGTCTCCGCCTAATTTTGTCTTAGCAGCTCTTTGAAACTGCTAAATCCGGTTTTCAAGTATGATGATTTTGTTTTCTGATGGTGCTAAGCAGCTGCTGCCGTTCCGAGGGGAAGCCCATTTTCCATTTTATATCTGCAAGATGTTGGCTACATCAGGCCCAGCAACGTAGGCAGCTGAGAAGCCTCTTGCTGCAGAAAACAGTACAGAAAGGACAAGGGGCCTTTCCTGAAGGCAACTGCTCCTTGAAATGACATAGAGAAAAGGCCACTGCAAGTCGAAACAGCCCCTGCCATTAAGGGTCATCAACGAGCCTTTACCATTGAGAGCAGGGGGGTCACCCCAAGGAGGACGGAATGCCCGTGAACTTTACGTTCACGTGGATTGTTGGTCCTTGCATAGAAAGAGAGAATATCTACTTGGAATAAAATTCAACATCCACTCATCCTGGAAGGACGCGCTCCCGGGGAAGGTTTTTGGCAAGCATGAAGTCATAAAGTTCTCCTGCCAGCATGGGCCTGCGTAGGGTTAAAAACTAGAAACGCTTGAGTTTCTGACATCTTTTTAGGAATCAAGGTGAAGCCACCTTGAATGAACCTGCCTGTCTGGGAGGCTGGGGCTGAGGTGAGGCTAGTGTCTCTGGGCAGAAAGTGCTTTTTCAGCTGTCCAGCGTGCTGATCCGACCTGCCTCATCCCTGGACAACCATGGCCTGGTGTTGCCACCCCAGACACAGGGGAATCGGCCTCAGACAAGGCTCACTGATGTGTAATGCCTCACTCTCTGCTCTCCGAGAACCCTCCTCCTAGAGCTTTAAACTGTGCACTGATGGCACTTCTTTCCAACAAGCAGCAACCGTGAAGGTATGGAAGGGGAGGCCTAAGGAGGAAGGCAGAAAATAGGAAGGACACACTAACAACTCAGTGGGTAGGCAGCCGTATGGCTTCTGTTTGTCACAAAACCGTACTCTTTCCGCCGCAGCTGGCAAATAACTGGTGACGTGAGCTCTGAGAATCCTTGCCCACCTCCACCCACACTGGTAGCCCTGGCCCCACCTCTGGGGACTGGTCAACACCTAACACAACAGAAAGCCCACTCCAACATGGCAGCCAACATCAGCTCGGATCAGTTGGAGCCTATACCTGACTAGCTGTGGAATCTTTTTAGTATCACCCCGAGCAGAGGCTGAATAAGTCACCTGGTACCTGGAACGTTGAGGAGGTCTGAATGCTTCTGCCTGCTTCTCCTCGCCCATCCCTGAGAGTCTCTTGCCACCCACTCCCTCCCACTGTGTGCTTTACTAGGCCATCTTCCTTTCCAGAAGTTACAGGCAGTTGAACAGCAGTGGGCTAAACAATTATGGAGATCTTAAGCTGCTGGATCATTACAAGCTCAAATTGATTACATCTGAGCTTGAGAATTTCAGAATGGGAGAAGATAGTGCTTGAACGTGGCTGGAAGATGTTGCGTTCGACACGTGCGGGGCTTATGTCTGCTATTTTGTGCCGTAATCCCCGCTTGGTTCCTTTTGCTCCGGTACCATTAATTACATCCAAAGTAATGTAGGCCCCAGTTATTACTTTTCTCCCCCTTTCTTTTAGGCCATTAAAGACATTTTCTGTTGGCCATTTATAAAGCTCTTCGAAGAAGAATTTTTTTTTTTGTCCTTTCTGCTAATTGCAATTGTATTTTCATGGTGATAAAACGATGCATTTTAAATGATCTGACAGAGAAAAGCTAATGTGACTCAGGATGTATGCATACTTTCTCGGTATACGTTAGGCTTTTCTTGTTCTTTTAACCATCATGTGTGTGCTTCAGATCACACTTTGCTCCCAGCAGCTGCCATTTTAATTATTGTCAAATCGACGAGATGGGGGGCGTACTAGCACAAACAAGGGCGCTGGGTTCAGAGTCGATAGATGCTGGATTGATTTTTCGCTACTGATTAAACTGAGTGACCCAAGAAAAGTCACTTTATTTTTGCCTAAAGCTGCTCATCTAAGAATGAACGGGGTCGAACTAAATGATAATCTCAGCTCCCAGCCAGCTCTGTGGCTCTAGGATTCATTGATGTCATTTGCCTGTTCTAACAGTGGCAATAATTAGCGTGTGCAGCGTGTTTTATACACATTGTCTCACTTGACCCTTACAGCCACCTCTAACAGGTAAGCAAAATGAATGCAGGATCCCCACTAGTTCAGAGCTTGAAAAGAAAGGAAAAAAAAAAAAAAACAACAATTAAGGAATTCCTGAATTACCCTTCTGAATTACCCACTCCAATTTCAAAAATTAAACGTTGGTTTATGGAAGTCATTCTTTCTGCCTCCATCACAGGTGTTAGCATCTGAATGTGTTGGCTGAGCTTGGCATCCTGGTGTGAAATGATAGTCACACAGCTAGTTGTTAAACATATGTGTTTGTGTGTAAACATAAATATGTATATAAACTCAGTGGGAGGTAGCGGGGGGTGTAGTCAAGCAGGAGGATGAATCGGAGAAGGAACAGAATTACCCATTAGCTTTGGGAGGGAAAGAAAGACATCTAACAGTTATTAACTGCCCAATGTGTGCTGTCCACCCGCCTTAATGAATCTTCGCATCAATCCTATGTGAAGTGCGTATCTACTTACCCATTCTACAGACGCCGACACCTAACCTCAGAGAAGTTCATTGAAAGGCTCAAGTTCTTATTGGTTAGAGTCAATATTCACACTCCAGTACGTCTTTCCCCTGTATTTTTAACGCTATCTATTTATCTATCTATTTATCTATCTTTATCTTCATTCATCAATTCACCCATTCACTCAATACCTTTTTATTGAGCACTTAGTACGTGCCTGCCTCTTTGTGAGGCAGTGGATAAAAACTTCACACCAAAAAAGGTCTCTCCCCGCCCGAGTTTACGAATCCAACATCCTGGGAACTTGTGGCTTGTAGGGAGATACAAGGTGGGAGGGATTAGAGCTTAAGGAAGGGATGGGGTCAGAGGTGCGCTGGGAAATGTTTCACAACAGGCCCTTGGAGGAACGTGGAAAGCACGTGATTTGCAGCACTTGACAATTTCTGTGTATGAATACCCTCAATAAAGCTTATTTCAATGACCACCTTGACATTACTGAATTCAAGGAAGAGTTGCGGGCCGTCTCCTGAGCTGGCCGAGCCAGCCTTCAGCACACTGCTGGGTGGAGTAGGAAGTGAAATGGTAGCAAGATTCTTCTACTGACAACCTGACTCCCCACAGGGACAAGAATATCTGACATTTGCAGAGTGCATTATGATTAACAAGATACTTTCCTCTGTTCATTTATCTTCTGTGATCCCCACCGAATGGGTGCCCATGATAAAGACACTTTGAAGATGGGGTAACTAAGCCACACCGAGAATGAATACCTCAGCCAACAGTATACGGCTGGAAAGCCATGGGACCGCAGTCCAAAAGCCGCGTCCCTCCTGACAACACGTGTGGACCCAGAAGGTATTATACCGAGTGTAATAAGTCAAACCTGGTATGAGTTCACTCACATGTGGCGTCTAAAAGAAACAAAACAAATGAACGGGCCAACAGACAAGACAGAAATAGACTTACAAATCCGGAGGACAAACCAGCGGTTGCCAGAGCGGAGGCGGGTGGGGGGATGGGCAAACCAGATGAAGGGAATTAAGAAGTACGACCTTGCAGTTCTAAAATAAGTCACAGGGAGGAAAAAGTACAGCACAGAGAAGGCGGTCAACGACATCGTAATAACTCTGGTGACAGATGTCAACTGCACTTGGCCTAAAGAACACTTAGCATCATGGTAAGCATTGTGTAATGTATAGAATCATGAAAACACTGCATTGTGCACCTGAAACTAATATGACATTGTACGTCGATTATAGTTCAATAAAAGAAAGTCCTTCGCTATACCACGCTGGCTCAAGAAAAAGAGGTAAGTGTGGGGCGCCTGGGTGGCGCAGTCGGTTAAGCGTCCGACTTCAGCCAGGTCACGATCTCGCGGTCCGGGAGTTCGAGCCCCGCGTCGGGCTCTGGGCGGATGGCTCGGAGCCTGGAGCCTGTTTCCGATTCTGTGTCTCCCTCTCTCTCTGCCCCTCCCCCGTTCATGCTCTGTCTCTCTCTGTCCCAAAAATAAATAAACGTTGAAAAAAAATTTTTTTAAAAAGAAAAAAAAAGAAAAAAAAAAAAAGAAAAAGAGGTAAGTGCCTACTTCATAACAGCTTATTTTACATCTATTTTAATTTGCTTGATTGGGACCATCCGCAGTCAGTACGTCTTTGGTTACGTGGATGAGGCCCAAGGACGGTGGACATTACGGGACAAGGCCAGCAGCGGTACCCGACAAAGACTTCAGTGCACGACCCAGCACCATCACTTCCATATCCCAAAGCCTGCGCTCCTCTTACCCAAGTGGTATTCAGCCTGTGGAAAAAAGCAATGCCCCACAGCCATTAACAAACGATGCCACTAAAGCAACCTAGCATGTGGCCGGAAGCCAGTGAACAAATCATCAACTTCTCAGGCACCCGTGGCAAAGTGGTAACAGTTATCCTGCCTCGGGTTCCAACGGGCGTCTTATGAAATTAGCATTTCCACCCAGGCTTCGCCTTTGGGCTGTCTTAGCTGTGCAGGACAAGGTTCCAGGGAGCCTAGGGTGCCAGCAGAGACACTTCACATTACAAGTGAGAAGAGGGAGCAACTTGTTCTCAGTCCACAACAGAAGATAGGTACGCCTGGACATGGTCAATCAATTAAGGGCCGCCAGCATTCCTTTAGGTACTCACCACGTGCTAAGGATGCCGCTAGAAACTGTGTGGGAGGCCAACTGTGTGGGAGGCAAAGATGTGCACACCCTGCGTCTTCTCTCTCAAAGAAGAGGTCTAGAAAACTCGGCAACCAGCAAAGCGCCAGGCTCCGTAGGGGCTGGGAAGCTACCGCTAGAAGAGTTCACTGTTCCGGTAGCGTCTGAATTCTAGCTGTGTTAATCACCACCTTGTTACGCTGGAGAGGCCACCTGACACTCCTGGAGGTCCAGCTGCTCGGCTGCGACGTCTATTCTGAAGATACGCAGCATGTGCCCGCCACACGGCAGCCGTTCAGTTGATGGGAATCTTCTTGTTATCATTGGCATTCAAGGAGTGGCGGGTGTGGGGACACACCTATGCCACTCCATCAGATTGGAACCAAGGATTAAAACAAAGCCAAACAGAACCAAATCATCAATTGCTTCAGGGACTTTCCTCACCGGAGTCGCGTTCTTTTGCTTTGATTGGATCTGGAGTTCGGGAGTCACCCTGCCGGTGTCAGTCAAGGGGCCGTGCCCTGAGAGGTGGGTTAGAAGATACTGTGGCTCAGGTCCCTTAACTTGGCACATCTGAAAAGACACAGGTAAAGAGTGCCTGGGTGTCTCGGTTGGTTGAGCATTCAGCTTAGGCTCAGGTCATCGTCTCAGGGTTCATGATTTCAAGCCCCCTGTCGGGCTTGCTGCTGTTCAGCACAGAGCCTGCTTTGGGTCCTCTGTTCCCCTCTCTGCCCCTACCCTGCTCTCACTCTCTCTCTCTCTCTCAAAAATATAAAACATTTTAAAAACTCTTTAAAAATACACAGGAAAGATGTAGCATGTTGAGTTGCTCTGAATCTAAGAAGATGAGATTCGATAATTGCTCTTTCGGGAAAAAAAAAATGAGGGGCACTTGGGTGGCTCGGTTGGTTAAGTTCAGGTCATGATCTTGGGGTTCTTGGGTTCGAGCCCCGCGTCCGGCTCTGTGCTGACAACTCAGAGCCTGGAGCCTGCTTCAGATTCTGTCTCTCTCTCTCTCTCTCTCTCTCTGCCCCTCCCGTGCTCACGCTGTCTCTCTTTCTCAAAACTAAACAAAATATTTTTAAAAAATGAAATATATACTCTATTCTTTATGATCTCTTGCTTTCCTATAAAGCAAAAAATTTTAATTTGCCAAATAATTTTTTCTCTATAGTAACCCAACGGACCCTTATAGCATCTTTGTGAAATGAGCGTGGTAGACAGATATGAACGTTCCCATTTCACAGATAATAAAACTGGGATTAGGCCAAGTATGGGTTTAACCATATATCTTGAGGTTGATTTTATAGCATCATTTATATTTCATGGTTAGTTTTGCATATTTCCTCCGGAAAATTGAGTCCACATATTATTATTCTTGTTACCTTATGCCATTCTTAACATATCTTGGAAACTATACTAGTATGAGAAGTCTATTTTTTCATTAAAATAACTACATAATGTATTAAATATTTACTCATCTGTTTTTTAAAAGACTCTGATACAGCTAGTACTTCCTTCTGAAATTCTTATGTTTTCTAAAATTGAAATTCCTCCACAGCCACCAGGGGACATAGGTTGTACTTTCTGATATTCAGCTGACATTAAATAAACATATTCTTGTTTAGTAAAAGAACAAAGCTGTGGCAAAACTAAATAGAGTCATTAAATGGATCTCAGGACACTTAATCTCTTGCCTCTTGGTATATATTTGAGTTAATATGAGCATTTTTAAATGAAATTGGTATCTCGTTTCCCACGTGGGAGCAGAATTTCTAGGTCAATAGGCCCTTAAATGTCATGAATTGCAATATATATGGCAGATGACACTTGTCAAAGGCTCGGTGATCAATTCAGATACAAATCTGACTTGAAGACTGAAAGAATCCGAATCAAATCGATGTACGAGATAAAGTCCAGGTTCAGCGTGGCGACATGGTTAGCGGCACCTTTCGTGGGATAATGCCTCTCCGTATCCCCGGGGACTGCCATTCCCAGGCCTCGTCACGTCTCCTGCAGCCTGCGGTTGGATCGCTCCTGTCTTCCTAGCCCTGTGTTCATGAGGCTTGCAATTTGGCAGCCGGGCAGAAAAAAAGGAAGAAGAAACAGCCAACGTCATCTGCCTCCTGGAAATTTCTGCGACGCAATTTTTCACATAAAGGGAAATCGGACGCCAGTGGAGACCTAGCAGCGAGTAACCTACAGGAGCAAATCTCTAGCACTTTTATGAGCAAGATGGGCCCAAACGCAGATGTCGAGAGGCAATTCTGGTGAGCCCCCAAACCCTGAGCTTGCCATCGGACGTGATACATTGCAAGAGGAGCTTGCTAAAGCGGTGTGGGCGTCTGGGATACAGGAGCCACATTTTCAAGCATCTCTGAAGATAGTTCATATCCTCAGAGGGGGTTTGCTGCCCCACCCTTAAACAATACCTGTATTCCTTGTCTCAAATACTCGTGGAGGCTCTCTCCTTTAGGTGTTGTTATTATTTATTATTTCCATTTCAAAAATCAAGAAAGCAAAGCCTGAGGTTCCGTGACCAGGAAAGCTCTCTTTTAATCCACTGCTAAACATTTCGGACTACTTTACGCAGCGAGGCCCAGAGGATCGCATTGGGTAGAAAGGCATGATATTTGAAAGTTGCATCTGTCCCCGGAACCTAACAGGATCACATGGTCACTCTCAGTAGGAAGAATTTCCAAGGAAAGGTCTTTGATCTACATATCTTAGAATTGAAGAATGACTCCCATCTTTCATTCAGCCATTTACTGATAAATTTTTTAAAAAGGTATTTGGTGCCTATTCTGTGCCACAGCTGCTCAAGTGAACGAAAGAGGCAAGGTCCCTTTCCGTGTTATTAAATTTCCGGGGGGGGATATGGCAGCTGGTATTAGGTGCTGTAAAGGGAACCATCAGAGTTCCGAAACTGAGATTTACTTCAGGAGTTGGTTTTGGATGGGGTATTCGAGGAAGGCTCTTTAAGGTGACACTTGAGTTGAAGCTGAAACAAGGAAGAATGAGGCATGAGAAGAACTGAGAAAAGCTTTCCAAATATAGAGAGAACTGTATGTGAAAAGGCCCTGAGGCAGAAACAACCTGGGTGTGATCCAAGACTAGAAAAATCCAAGCGACTGACATGGCCCAAGAGAGGAAGCATGCCATACACAGAGAATGAGAGAGATCACAGGGACCAAATCAGGCAAGGACCTCATGGGTCAGGAGTGTGGAGTGTATTCTGAGTGTGATGAAAACGTTTGGAAGATTTTAAGCAAGAAAATGACAGGATCTGATCTCTAGGCTATTGACGGAGATGGGATCACCTAAGGAGAGGACGTAGATTTGAATAGACAAATAGCTGCCTCCTTGACTACAACAATCAATCAATCCATCAATCCCAGGACGCAGTCCTAGGGAATCTGCCGAAATAGAGACATTTGCAGAGGAAGTAAGATAAACAAACAAAAAAGGGGGAAATGTTGGCCAGTGAAGAAGACCCTGAATAGAGCCATCAAGTGACTCTCTCAGAGAGGATACTGGAGAAGGTAAGCCATGATCACCTTTGGAAATGAAGAGGCACATTGGGTGAGGGAATGTTCTAGAATGTCTGAGCAGCGTAGACTGCACTTTATGGGGAAGAAGGTCATCAGTAAATTCAATGTCTATGGAAATTCCGTAACAGAGGAGGACACAAGATCGTCCTGAAAAGCAATTTTATCACTTTTCGGGGCTTTTTCTGGTCCATCATGTGAATTTCTTTTGGACTTAGGGCGTACTTCAGTTTCTGTGTAAACAACGTGTACGTTTTTGGGGATGGCTCTGGTTGTTATGCGTCATCTTTTGGTGCAGCCGGGAAGATAGGACACACTATCCTTAATTAGATCCCTAGCGTTCCTAAACAAGTCTTCCGTTCATCGGTATACTTTGTCTGCAGTCTGTCTGCCTCTCTCTGGAATGGTCTCTGCCCTTCGGCCAATGGTTCACGCGGCCCAAACCCTGGACGGTTCATTGTACAGTTGCCCTGGGGAAGATGTTGCATCGCGTTGCGATAGGGCTGCACCAGGAAGGGTCCCGGCAGGAGGAATTTGGGTTTGGGTTGCCTCGTGGAAGGTTCCACAACAATGGCAGGGAAAGCGGATGCGGAGATAATGGGGCGAGGGTGGCGTGGAGGAGGGGGTTCTTGGATGACAGGTTGCTGAATCCGGAACCCTGACACTTGTGAAGTACTCTGTCAGGAACATTAAGTATCCAAAAGTGATAAAGCTTCAATTTGCTAGTCCATTAGACTAATTACTGCAATAATTAAGTAACTACTTGATTAGAACTAATGGGTACCTAATTATCCAGGAGAAAAGTATCAGGTGGCAATTATCAGGTGGCAATTAATAGACTGGAGTTAATGTCTTCGCACTGTCTTTGTATGAATTCATAAGCAAGGTAAAGAAAACAAACAATAACTTATTAATATTTATTGGTGCCACAGTGTTTTTCAGCTTGTTTCATTTACACAGAACCAATTAGTGGAAAGACCATTAGAGTTGCAGGATATAAAGGGACTGAAGCAGAGTTAGCTTTTTAAAGGTACAGGATCTCATTAGCAATAACGACTAACATTTAACCAGAATCAATCTGTGATTTTTTTTTTTTTTTAGCTTCGTTGCTGTACATCTATTGAAAGGGGATCACAGGTGAAAAATCAAGAGTCATGATAAAATCTGTGGGAAATCGGCTAATATATTGAACTCACGGGCCTTATTAAAGATTTTTCTTGGTTCACTGGAAACCTCTCGTCTATGTTTCCCCCTTGGTACTTTTAAATGGCCGTGGAGAGAGATGGATGGGAAGGGGTGTAACTCATTAGAAAATAAACTTTTCTTACGGACACATCTGGTACAGAAGCCTTGGATTTCTCATGGTATAGAAGGTTATCTCACCAACCCAGTGGCGGTTGAGCATTGATGGACACCCACTGCTAATATCAGAAAAGATCTGTTATAAAAATAAGACGTTAGAGCAAGACTTCCATCCACAGCCGTGTTGTTGTTCTATGGGGATAGCTCTGCCTTGTGCTAAACCACTTGGCTGGAAAGCATCAAAGACAGTTTGAAATGCATCACTCAAGTTTAGAGGAGAAACACAGGTCAGCTATTTATTTATTTATTCTTTAATTCAGGAAAACACATGCTACAAGGTTGTAAGGCTTCTGGGCAAACACAGGAACAGGAACTGAGCCACGTTACCACGGGAGCGAAAAACGCTCTCCCACTGAACGTTCTGAATCAAACACTTTGGCTGCGTAATGAAAATAATAGCTGTATGCTTATTACTTTCTTTCCTCAGTTCAGTGAAGTCTTTTTCCGAGACAACTGTTTTTAAAAATTCAGGAGAGGTTTGGACCTGTGTTAAATTTATTAACATTTTAAAAGTCACATAATTAACCCTGCCGTAGAGGAAAATCCCATCGACTTTTATTTTATTTCCCTGCCCAGTATAAATAATTGAAATGGGCTTTAATCATATTTTAGGGAAAAAATAACAATCACCTTATATTACAATACATACAATGACAAATGGAGATAAATCTAAAATTTATAGAAAGGGAACATTTGCATAAACTGCGGAATCCAAACATATAGGGCATTAAGAGTAACAATTGTTGCGAAGGGCATGAAAAATCCAACTTCGGCTTCGTGATAGGAGCCCGGATTCCTAGCATGATTAAGATAATACATCACACGGCGGTCTCTTATTAAAAGCATAATTGTTGTTAGAACCAGAAGTGGCGTTAATGCTAATCTAGTTTTATATATATACAAATATGAAGAGAAGTGAACTTGGAGACACTTGCTTTTGGTGATCCATAGGCATTTTATTAATGTTTGAATAATAACCGCCTAGAGGGCCTGTTATAAATTAAAGGGACGGATTGAGATATAAATTTTTATGAGGACTAGTTATACATTTCCATTATGTGTTTAAAAATGAAGGAATTACTGTGGGCACTGCAGTACTCACATTTATTTGAGGTGATTTGCACGGGAGTGCCAGTGGATGAGAGCCTCTGCGTGGCGGCAGTAAGAAAGATGTATCTGTCCCTTTGAACAGATACATCATATGTCATGCATGAACTCTGTTCTACCAGAGACGTTCCTCCGCTGCCGAATCTGCATGATTATTTCTGTGACAATAGCGAGTGATGATACAGTGTGAGGTTCAGGCCACTTAAGGGGGTTTCTTACGGTTAAATCCTGGAAGACTTGGCTATTATCTACCTGCTAACGCAATACAAGAAGTCCGTGATGACGGCGAAGCGGTTCTGATTCCTCCCCTTGCTCCCGAGGTACTTGTCTAGGATTTTACAAGTGGCCCAAACGCCTTTGGAGAAGCAGATCCAACCGAGTGACAATCATCCTTTCTGTCTTTATTGTCTTTTGATCGGTCCTGTCAACGTTGTCCTGCTTGGTAGATCTGATGGGTCTTAGGATTTCCACCGATTATGAAATATAACCCCAAGAATTCAGGAAGACCCTTGGAAAACTTGCTCCCGAGCCTATGTGCTTACACCCTCACTTCCATATACGTACACATACGCGTACACACGTATAGTCTTGTGGATGTAACCCCAAACCCTAAGGAGGTGAATGTATAGTGTAAAGTCCTGTGTCCCTTGTCACCTGTAGCTGTACACAAACTCAGCACACAAAGTCAGGCAGGTCCAAGGTGGCATGGCACCCCAGCCGGAATGCCCACCAGATGGTGATTTGAACAAGCCATTTAATGGGTAATTCTTAGTTCTCTCATGTGTAGAATAAAAAGCTTATAGAGTTATTTGGTAAGATTAAATGTCATTAATGTAAAGCACCCGGTCCATCATAAAATGTTAATAAATGAGTGTTAGTTTGTCGGGGCTGCCGTAATAACATACGACAGACCGGGTGACTTAACAGAAACGAATTATCACAAGTACTGGAACCTAGAAGTCCAAGATGGAGGTATCAGTAGGCTTGGTTCTTTCCCAGGCCATGAGGGAGAATCTGTTCTAGGTCTTTCTTCTTGGCGTGGAGATGGTTGGCTTCTCCCCATATCCCTTCCCATTGTCCTGTGTCTCTTCGCATCCCACATACCTTCCTTCCCGGTGTATCTGTGTCCAAATATCCTTTTTTTGTAAGGACCTCTGTCATTTTGGGCTGGGACCCATCCCAATGACCTCATTTTAACTCAATTATCTTTGTAAAGATCCAATATCCAAATAAGGTCAGATTCTGAGGTACTGGGGGTTAAGATTTCAATATATGAGGTTGGGTGGGGACACAAGTTTTGATGAACAAGTATAAGAATCAATGGATATAAAACAATACACCCAGTGATGTCATGATAATAGTGTGTTTCCAAAAATATAATTCATTCTCAAGTCACCATGCCCCACATCCCCAGCCTCATTTAACAATCTGGAGAAGATGCCCAAACTTTCTGCATTACTTATGGTCACCCTCTTATGTTGGCGATATGACAAGAATATCGTGATTTTTTTTTTTTCACGTTGAAAATTGACATGAACCAAACCCAGGTGTGCGAGGCCATTATGGGTTGATGCATCCAGGCGCTGGGCAATCCGGCACCCTCCACCAGCATTTGCTTCCAGTTCCTCCGTGGGAGTCGCCAGCGAAAACGATCATTGCTTGGATGATTATAATGATGACCAAATAAAAGAAGCGTGGAGAAGAAAATCAGAGCTCTTGTTGGGCTGATTTTAAAATAGATTTCAAATGCATCTTTTCCAAACCCAGAAAACTCCCTAATGATAGGGCTATTTGAATTTAAATTCCAGAGCATGGGCTCTTCCCCAGCATGCTGCTATTTACCAATTTTAGCAATAATGTTAAATGGCTGCTTGAAGGTCTTCCTTTCCCATCATTGTGCAATGGTGTCAGGTGAAGTCCTGAGGAGCCGTGACGTGTCCTCTTAAATGCGTGTTCCCCAGCTGTCCATTCCCAGGAATAAAAAAGAGCTCAGGCGCTCTCTCCTCTCACATCAGTGCCTTCACCTCTGAATGGTTCTTACGAAGAACATGAAGTCCTTCACACGCGGCAGTTCTTGGAGTTATGATTGTCTTAGGATTCTTTTCTTTTTTATTAATTAAAAAAAATTTTTTTTGAGACAGAGAGAGTGAGAAAGAGAAGCGGAGTGGAGCGGAGTGGAGGCAGAGAGAGAGGGAGACACAGAATCCAAAGCAGACTCCAGGCTCCGAGCTGTCAGCACAGAGCCCGACACGGGGCTTGAGCTCGTGAACCCGTGGATCATGACCTGAGCCGAAGTCGGACGTTTAACTCACTGAGCCACCCAGGCACATCTAAGATTATTTTCATATTCAGAGCTCAGGAGAAAAGGGACTTAAAGGAACTGAGGTCCCTCGAACTTTCTTCTCATCGTCAACTTCAGGTTTTAATTCAGAGGTGAGCTGAGTGGCAGAAGCAGTGAATGGACTGGGACAGAGCATGGTCGCTAGGCTTCTCGGAGTGGTGCCTTTGACCACATTGGTGATGGTGTTTGCTTGGGGGTGAGGTGCAGAGAGAGAAATTTGAAGGTCAAACACACCTCCCTGCCCATCTGCGTTTTCCACACCTGAAGTTCTTGTGGAGGGGCTGCTGGTCGCAAGGGGCAAATGGGGGCTTCTGAGGTTTCATAATGGGGTGTAGTTAGTAGTAGGGAGAGCAACTGTTGTCTGGGCAGAGGCCACCACTTCTGAAGCGTCAGTGCCTAATCAGCATTACACACACACACACACACACACACACACACACACACACACACACACGGTGTACCATGCCAGCCACACCATGACAAAGGAGGGAAAAGCCCATTGTCAGCTGATATGTGATGGCTGGACTCTTCAATGGCCGTCGATCAGGAACAGTGGCCCATTCACCAGCCCCCTGACACAGATTACTTTAGGATAGCCTCATAAACCAAGAGCTCTGACACCACAGATAGGAGAGTAAGGTGCCGGAGTATATTATCTGCCAAAGTCTGTGTGCGGAGATGATCGAACTCAGAAGATGGGAAGATGGGAGTTTGAACGTAGGTGTAATTTAATGCGTTTAACCTCCTGACTGCTGGAATTTGCGTGACTATAGCTACATCTGCAGTCTATCCATCCATCTACGTATCGCATACACACATGTCTGTATCTCTAGCCCGTACGCCTATGGATCTGGGCTTTGGTCATATTTCTTGCGGCACCGGGCTTCTTTTTTCTTGCTGGAAATAACGCCAGAAGGGGTCTTGTTATTCCTCCATCCCCTCATCTTGCCACATTGCTGGGATTTTCTAGATGTCAAAGGGGGCAAAAATGAAACATAATGTGATGAGAAAAGAAATGATAGAACGTTCGGAATTTTTTTTTCCTTAAAAGAGTTTGATTTCACTTCAGCTGGGGTGAAAGTTCAGTTTGGTTTTTATTTTATCCACACCATTTGCTCATCCCTCATGAGAATCTCTGCTCCCCAAGTCCCTCTATCATTCTGTTTGCGTTCAGTTCTATCTTTCTCGTTCCTGTGTAATACAGCTGTATTATGAAGTGGCCTGGCCCTGGCCCAGCATTTAAAACATGGCCTGTCTCGTATTCTGTGCCCTGGAAGAACAAATCCATTTGGTTTTTTCTTGTTCAATACTTCCACATCCACTGCCCAAATCCCAAGCTTGGCTATTTTATTCTTGTGGCAGCAGAGACCAAAGCTGATTTTTTAAAGCCGAGTTTCCTAATTCCATCGACATTTTTCTCCCCTTTTCGGTTTAGTTACCCATTATTTTAATCATCTACCTAAGGAGAGGAAGGGACTCTGTGTCGAGGTCAGGGAGAGGTTAGAGTTAAAATGGATATGAAAGAAAAGGTTAATTCCCCTATGGTTTTCCATACTTTGAATGAATAGTTGAAAATTTTATAGAAAATAAAAAAGGACACTGTTATTAGCCTAAAAATGAGACCTAAAATACCTCGAATTCCGGAATCAGGCTTCCTTTTATCTATGAAAATAATACAAAAAAAAAAAAAAAGACAGAAAGAAAAGAAGTTTATTTGACGTATCTTTCCAAACGTGGTGTATGGGTGGATGCTGTAGCCCTGCTTACCTGTGTGAATGAGGTCACGTGCTGATGTGTATCCGAGATAAGGAAGTACCTGTAACCATTTGACCTCATTGGTCTTCTCCAATTAACTCACAGACCCAGTCCCAGAAGCACCCTGGGGAAAACAGGTGAAGAATCACGTACTCACGGTAGTTAATTCACTTTAACAAGTCTTGCTGTTGACTCAAAATGTTTCACCCACCACCGCCACTACGTCCACTCCTCATTCCAGCACTTAACTTCCTTTCAGGTTGTGAACAAGGCCCTGGGGTAAGAACCAAGCTCAGGATTTCCTTTCCCCTCTCCATGGAAGCTCAAAAGCATTTTTCCCTGAATAGATCATTTAATCTCCTTGTACCACAGCATCCTCCTTTGTGAGATGGAGGTCAAAATAGTAGCATATTTCAAAGGGTTATTGAGAAAAGCTATCTGGTTAGCCATTATAAAGCATTTTACAAATATGAAGTGCTTTCTATAGTCTAAATAATTTGTGAAAGCATAAAATTTTATACAGTTATCAAGTATAATCATTTTGGCCTGTCTATTTCTCCGGGCATTTACCTTTTTTTTACCCCCTTTCTACCTTTTCCTTTTACATTATTATGTAGAGAAATATAATTTCTCTCCTTTTCTCATGACTAAGGGTTTGAGAGAGTCTTCAGGGCAGGAGAGGAAACTTTTCGATAGATTACTTGTCAATTCAAGTGCAGACGTTTTCAACCAGAGAATCACCACCACCATGTGAATCTGAATGGCTTCTAGAGATACAGGATATTGAAATAAGAAGTTAGATTTTTGAAAACCCCCAAAAGCATACTTAGAAACAAAAACCGTTGGCAAGGACAGTGTGTTGTTGTTGGCCTATAAAGCCAGGTATAAATATTTACTTATCCAGGCCAACTTGTTGTTGCGGACCTATTATTATACACTTCATGAAATACACATTATTCATGGACACAACATTAAAGACTCTGCGCCTTCATGTCATAAATGATGGACCTGCCCCAAATTTCCACAGAGGGAAGGAAGAAAACGCCAATCTTTCTGAATCCAAAGCCCGTGTTCTATTTTCCACGCACACTAAGCCATCTCCCCTTTGAGTTACCCACTCGCTACTGAGTAATACAGACAAACTGGCATGACCCAAACCATCCACAGAGTCCTCAAGTTTCTATTTTGCACTGTCAGGGCATGTCAGCTCACTGACTTGCTGACCCCCGTTGAGATAACTATCCGTGGCATAAGGACACATAGCACTGAAAGTAGATATTCTTACTTGTAACCATTCAGAGGATGACCTTGAGGCCTCCTTGACAGTAGTAAATGTTGGCTTTATGAAATCTCTTTTAGAAGACGACCAAAAAGAGAGGACTGGAGACAGAAGCCTGTAATGGAGGAATTGACATGACTCCTCTCGTTGTGATAGTTACAGAAATAGAAATAGCTTTATTAGATAGAATCATCACATTTTTCTAATTGGGATGAGTTTGGCTGAGGGCTCTGGTAGGACTGATAAGCTAAAAGAGACATTTATTTAGGGATACTCTGATCTCTGAAAGCATTGTAAACCATTCTGCCTGTTAAAGCTCATGTGAACACATTACATGGAGAAAAGAAATGTTGAGGTACTGGAAGAGGGAAAGCTATTTAGAAGTTTCAGCTTTAAAATCACATAATTAAAATATGGACATCTGCATAAAAATGTAATAGAGAGTCTAGAGAAGACTCTCCACAATTACAATATTTTACTTCTTCCAACGTACTGAAATTTGCACTAAGGTTTCAGTTATTTCAAGATTATGTGTGTGTGTGTGTGTGTGTGTGTGTGTGTGCACGCGCGCACGCGCATTAACCCTACTAAAGCCTCAGCTGCCTTGTATGAAACAAGTGTAACACTGCAGTATTTAGAATTATTTTCGTATCATTAAAGGAAATTATTTATGAGTACAGATGTTTCTTTTATTTCTTAAGACATCAAATAACCTTGAAAATCAATCTTATTTCTTTTATCAGCAAATATCACCAATGGTCTATAAAGTAATGGCTGAACCTGGATGTCTGCTATGGAAATCCAAGGTTTTCAATTTCTTATGGTCTCTAATAGCATTAATCAAGGCAGCACAACTTACTTAAAAGGGACACATGATTAATCTTGACAATAGTAATGTAAACAGAACCCTAATTCATGAATTGGCGATTACCTCCTTCCCCCACCCCCCGCCCCAACTAGGGTATTAGCTCTTTGTTTGAGATTTACCCGCTGCCATGTACATATTATAAGAACAAAAGAGAGTTCTTTATCTTTAAAAATACCCATTCAGTTCAGCTTACAGAACAGGGGAAAAATTGCTATATTTATCAAGGTTGATTTTGTTTTCCAAGTCTCTAATTCGCAACTGAAGAATGCAAGACTACATACATCAGGTGTTCCTAGCAAAATAGCAGCAGCAGCAGCAAATCATAGACATTTGTCATTCCTTAGAGCTGTCTGACAGTTCTGACAATTCATTAGGCTGAGCTGAAAAGAGGTTTAGAAAGCAAAGAAGGGATCGCAGGTAGGAGAGTTGCTTTTGCATGATCCAGTAATGGCTGATTTGTATCATTTTGGGTGATGGATACACTGTTCAGATTAAACTCAGCAGGGTTTTCTCTTCTCTCTCACTTTCCATGATTTCTCACTACCCCCAGCTTCCTTCCTCTGGAACCCCCCTGGGACACTGAGCATAGGCTGGACCCTCAGTAGCATTTCATCCTTAAAGGTATGTTCACACATATATGAAGGAAATGCTTCCTTCCAAGAGAAGCTGCTTTCGAGATGGAGAGAGCCAGTAAGATTTGGGATAATAAACCATGCCCTTGATTCCCAGTTTCTACCTGCCCTATGAGTCTTCCTCTTCCTCAACCTATGTCAGTCCAAATATCCATGCATCCAAAGTCCTTGTCCCTGACACACGACTTGCGAACAACTGATCCTGTCCCAGCCCACCATAACGGCATCGCACTTCTTCAAAAATGGGCATAAAATATCCTAACTAGGTGTTCATCCCTTGGGATAGTACTGGGCATTCATTCCGGGCATTATCTTTCTTGTAACCCTCTGCACGCCCAAGTTAGGATACAACTCATTTTTATTTTTGACAAACGGAAGCTGTCGTGAGTTAGGGTTTACATGCCACACTCCTTCTACTTGAGATATGCATCCTAGTATATCAAAATGCTTCTGGACCTTGGTTACTGGTAGCTGCAACATGGATTATCCAACTGGAGAAGGTGACCTCTATTAATCAAAATTGGTAGTTCGTAAGGTCAGTTGTGTGTGTAATGCTTTGAGGGATGTAAAACGAGTAGAGATACAGACTGTGCCATTAAGACTGACACTTAATAAAAACTTAAGCTAATCAAAATAAAAAAGAAAGAAACAAAGACATCCAAACTACATATTAGACGACATTCCTCAACTTAGATGCTTATTTTCAAACATTTCTCAATCACTTTCTAAACCCTCAGAAATTGCCCAATAACTGGAGATCATCCTGGGAAGAAAGGGAGTCAAGGTGCCTGTTCTCCCAGAGCTAACATATAGCATGGAGAGAGTCGATTGGTGAGTAAAACCATAATTAAATAAAAATTATACGTTGAGATTATTGTGACTAAGATAAATAATAGAAAGTATCTTAAAAAGAAAATCTGTGGCATTATAGACTAAATATTTGTGTCCCTCCAGAATTCATCTGAAGCCCTAATGTGATAGTACTTGAAGTCGGGCTTTTGGGAGAAGCTTTGGTTTAGATGAGGTCGTGAGAGTGGGACCTTCAACATGAGATGAGAGTCTTTAAAACAGGAAAAAGAAGAAGGAGAAGGATAAGAAAATGAAGAAGAAGAAGAAGAAGAAGAAGAAGAAGAAGAAGAAGAAGAAGAAGGAGAAGACAGGAAAGGATATGTGGGCATCAAGAAGGAAGATGGTCTGCAAGCCAGTTCTTGCCAGAACTGAATTAGAGAATTCAAATATTTATCTTGGGGCTTCCAAGCTTCCAGAATTTTGAGGAATGAGTGTCTGCTGTTTAAGCCACCCAGCCCGTGATATTTTGTTATAGCAGCCAGAGTTGACTAAGACAGGTGAGGCTGTTGGCTTAGACAAGGGCAGGGCAGAGGTCTTCCTTGAGGAGATAATATCTGAGATGGGAATATGAATGAGTCTACCACAACACAACCAGGGAGAGTTAATTTCCAATTCTTCATGTTTTCTAAGGGAAAAAAAAAATGGAGGCATGCAGGGCTCAAATGAGGGAGTGAAAAGACGAGAGAAGAATCTTTCTGGCTGTAGGAATTTTGCTTTCCTCACAGTTGCATTCTCCATGCCAGAAAAGTGCATGGCACAAAGTACATCCTCAGTGAAGGTCTAGTGCTAAGAAAGTAAATGAAGGTAAGAATAGCCCAAGATGGAATTTAAGAGGTCGTGGGGAGCCAGATCACATAGGGCATTGTGGGGAGGAAGCTTTGTAAGAAATTTATGTTTTATTGTAAACAGGAAAGCCTTTAGGTAAAGGAGTGACATAGTTTAATTTATATTTTTAAAAGACCGCCTGGCTCACAGGCTAGACTCTGTTTGGATGTCCTGCCACCCGCCATGAGTGTTGGCTACCAAAAGCCCATACTTATCCACCTCTGCAAAACTTCCTAAGTTGACGGGGGCCACTTTCTTGGGAAGTTATGCAGCCCTCCTGAGAGTGTCCCAAACAACAATGACTGAGGGGTAACCAGCACAAAAGCCCAGCCCTTGCCTTAAGGGGCACAACTCTACAGTGGAATTTATACTTCAAAGAACACAGGGAATTAAACCAATGCAAGACATTATTCAAGACCGTGCTCTTGCTCGGTTCTTTGCCTTTCCCCATCTTGCTTTATTCTAAACTTTGTAGTTTTTTTTTTCTGTTATCTAAAGAACATTCCCTCAGTCAATTATATACATCCAAATCCCTACCCCAGGCTCTGAGTCTAGGGAGCCTGACCTAAGTTAACTCATGTGGGGAAAACAAATCACAAGAGAAAGAACAGCTCCAAGGACACCATCAGTGATATATAGCCAAACCAGAATTCAAGAAGGTGATAGTGGACTTCAAGATAAGGAAACTGTCATTCTAGGGTAAGCTTAATCAGGGATGAGTTTTATGATTAGAAATTAAACAGGAAGGATTTTGAGTACCAACAAACAGTATTCAGCTAAATTTTTTTAAAAAAGCAATTCAATAATTCTTTCCCCTTAACTCACCATTTAGGAAAGGGGAAGTGAAAGGGAGAGGAAAAGAGAAGAAGTGTGTGTGTGTGTGTGTGTGTGTGTGTTTAGAAATGGAAGCTCTTAGGCGAATAATGTGATGCTTATGGGGTCCAGGTTGCAGAAACATCCTCTTCAGAAAAAGGGTTTCCCAAGGTTACATTTGGAAATATTTCTAGCGAATATTTGTTTTTACTCTAAAAATATATAAAAGTAATGAATTCTCATTAAATAACCAGGAATGTGACCCTTTAAGGTCAGAGTTGCTATTAGGAAAAAAATAGCAAGACTGGGTAGGATACCAACTATAGAATATGCCATCCTGTTATCAAGTTAATTGAAGTTATTCTGTCATAAATGACAGTCCATCAGATATTCTGCCAGTCAGTATGTCATGACATTATATGTAATGAGAGGTCTTCCAAAACCCATAGGGAAAATCTACTCATTTTTCATGACTTTACTTTTTGTTTATTGCATTGTCTTGGAAGTAGTGTAAAATGTGTGCAGTTTTATTAAAATCTGAACAAGTGATGAGCTCGGAACTTGAAAAACTGATGGGCATTTGCCTAAGACATTTTTTTATTTTGTTTATGTGCAAAATTCCATTCATACTAGTGACCTTTTTATCCTCACTGATATGTTATTGGATGTTCCATTGGATATTTGTTAAAAGACAAAGACAACATAGTCCATAAGTATTATTGGTGGGGAGAAAGTTGGTGGAAAATAAAAATGAGATAGTTCATAACTAAAAAGTGAAAGCTTTGGGGCGCCTGGATGGCTCGGTCGGTTGAGCGTCCGACTTCGGCTCAGGTCATGATCTCACAGTTGGTGGGTTTGAGCCCCACGTCAGGCTCTATGCTGACCGCTTGCTCAGAGCTGGAGCCTGCTTCAGATTCTGTGTCTCCTTCTCTCTCCGCCCCTCCCCTACTCATGCTTTGTCTCACTCTGTTTCTCAAAAATAAATAAATATAAAAAATAAATAAATAAAAGTGAAAAAGCTTTGCCAGTTTCTCCTTGTAGCTATGATGGGGTAGCTTGAGGCAGATCGTAATTCCTATGAAGAACAACTAGTACATCTATATAAAATGCTGAAAATATTGTGTTTGAAGGAATCAGAGAGCTTCCAAGCTGGCACTTACCTCTTGAGGAGCTAAGATTCTGGAGAAATGCAAAACTCATTGTAATAAGCTCAGTGTTATTCATCATAATTTTTGCTCAGGGCATTTGTTGGCTTATAAGCCTTGCAAAAGAACTTGAGAGGCCTCGTAGTAGGCCACTGCTAAAATGAACGAGCAGAACTCGTGACAATCACAGAGAGCTGTATAAAAAAAGTCAAGTTTGGGCTTGCTAGTACAGCCAGGATATAAGACCTTTTTTATTCCAAAGGAAAGCGACATACAGTGAAGTGAGTTTGTATCAGTTATCCCCATGAAAAATTTCAAATTCTAAAGGTGCACAAGACAAGATGTTAAGAAGCCAGGCAAAAAGTGATTAAATATCTGAATAGAACTTTCAGAGTACTAAGGAGATAAAAATTGCAGTCCAGAATCCAGCAAGTCCCTGAAAAATAACTTCAGGCTCTTAATCAATTCATCTGAGAATGCAGTAGGAATACCCCAGGGGTAGATCAAGGCTTACAAACTCTTAAAATTTGACTTAACCCAGCTTATTAGAATACGATATGCCCCTATGGTAGCTGCCTGCCAGGAAATAGAAAAGTTTCTCACTAGAAAAAAGAAAAAAAAAATCCACACATAGTTGCTAAAGTTTTTGTGTGCACAGGCCTAGAATTTAATAAATATTTACTAGGCATACCACGAAATAGAACCAAGAATAAAAACCGACAATAGGAATAGACCTAAATGATACACATATCAGAATTAGCAATTACAGACTGTAAAATGCTGAAAATATTATGCTCGGTAAGGTATATAATAAATGTGAGAAACTGAAACAAATCAAAATCTATTTAAAAAATAAATGGAAATTCTGGACCTAAAAATACAATTTTTTTGAACTTAAGCATTTAGATGAGTTTAATGGCAGATCGGACACCATTGAAAAGAGAAGAAGTATTCACGTTTGTAGAACGCGTCCACACTGAGGCCTGGAGAGAAAATTGAATGGAAAGTGATAGGAATTGGGGGATAAGTGTAAGAGATACATTGAGTGTAGGGAAAGTTGTAACCTACTTGTAACTAAAATTTTCACAAGGAAAAGAGAAAGAAATGGGGAAAAAGCAGTATCTGAACAGATTATTGCCATGAATACCCCCAAAATAATGAAGGACATCAAGTCACAAATATGAGAAGCACAGAGATTGTCAGTCTCTGGAGGATCTCTCTCTAGGAACAGAAATGAATCAAAGGTCAATATCAACAAAATTCCTAGTATTAACCCAACCCAGTTTATGTTTTAACTAAAGTGACCAAGTCCCTATCCTCTCTAACTAGAAAAGAAAAATATTAAAATCTCTCTAGTAAAATAGTGGCCATCCAAGGCCTCTTTGTGTATGTGTCTTTCAAAAGAACTAAGGCTAAAAGTCAATGATCTAAGTACCCATCCATCGTAAAAGCTTAGAAATCGAACCATAAATTTCCCCAAAACAAGTAAAAGAGAAAACATTAAAAAGATAATAAAATTCATAAAAGAAAACAATATCACTAAGTCGAATACTACTTTTTTGAAAAGATTTCAAAAAGTAATAAATTTCTAGAAAGATTGGTTAAGAATAAAAGAGATGGACTGGAAGTTACCAATATCAGAAATGACAAAGTGGAAAACACTACAGATCCTACAGACATAGTCAAGATAATAAAAAGATAGTACATCAACTTTATGTCAATTAATTGGGGAATTTAGATAAGATATACACATTGCTAGAAAAATACAATCTCCCTTATACAAACACAACACAAAATAGAAAATCTCAATGATTCTATACCCTTATCTAAATTAAAATTATAATTAAAAAAATTTCAAAAAGAAAAATCCAAGCCCAGATGGTTTTTCTAGTAAACTCTCTAGAGAGGTCTAAATAACATCATTCTTACACAAACTCTTAAAGGTGATAGAAAAAAAGAAGCATTTATCAATTTGTTTTATTAGGCCAGCATAATTTTGAAAACCAAACATGACACAGGCATTACAAGAAACAAAAATGATAGGTGAATTACCTACCTAAATAGAAATGCAAAATTCTAAAAAAAATATAAAAAAGATGATGTACCACACCATGTTGGTCTTATTTCAGAAGTGCAAGGTTATTTTAATTAAGGAAACAATCAATGGAATTCTCCACATTATAACCTAAATAAGACAGCAGTATGAGCATCTCATATTTGACTAAATTCTGCATTTGAAAAAATTCCAAACCCATTCATAATTAGAAATGTCAATTAGACATAAGATCGAGGATTATAAAGAAACTTGGTCAATTCGAAAAATAGTGTCCATATAAATCTATAGCAAATTTCATACGTAATAAGGAAACATTGAAAGCTATTCCCCTGAGATCCTGAAATTGAAAAAGTTACATCTATTATGGATATTTGTATTCAACACTGTTCTATCGGTACTGGACAGTGCAATCAGTGCAATAAGACAAGGATATAAAGATTTATAATAAAATTGTGTATTATGTTCATAGAAAACTGATAATACTTCTACAAAATAAAACTAAGTTGGGGCCCCTGGGTGGCTCAGTTGGTTGAGCATCTGACTTTCTTCAGGTCATGATCTCACACTTTGTGAGTTCGAGCCCCGCGTCAGGCTCTGTGCTGACAGCTCAGAGCCTGGAGCCTGCTTCAGATTCTGTGTGTCTCTCTCTGTCTCTCAAAAAATAAATAAACATTAAAAATTTAAAAAAAAATAACTAAGCCAATTCAGCAGTGTCACCAGAAATGGGGTCAATGTGCAAAAATTAATTGCATTTCTGTGTTAGCAAATATAATTTGAAAATGAAATTTAAGAATATTATTTATAACAATAGCATCAAAAATCAAATGCCCCAAAATAAATTTGACAAAAGATAGGTGAAATTTCTAAAAAGTTTTACCAAAATTGAAAGAAATTAAAACGCTGTAAAAAACGGAGTTATATACCAAGCTAATAGATGGAAGTCTCTATACTGTAAAAATGTCAATTTTTCATAAACTGATTTATAGATCAAGGCCATCCAGTTAAAATCAAGAAAGGTTGTTCATGGAAATTAGCACGATTTTTCCCCCACAAATATATATGGTAATTCAAAAGGTGGAGAAGAGCAAAGGCAATCTTAAAAAAAAGATATAATTAGAAGATTAACACTATTGGACATCACAATATTATAGACTTCCAGAAATTTATAAAGAAAATGTACTTTCATGAGAATGGACAAATAACCAATAAAACAAAATAAAGAACCAGAAACAGATCAACACATATATGGTGACTTGATTTACAACAAAGATAACACTGTGGTATGGTGGGAGCCAAGATGGCCTTTTTAACACATAATGCAGGGTCAAATGGATATTCTTAGAGAAAAAAATGAACCCAATCCCTTTCTCACACCAATTCTCAATGAATTGAAGATCTAAAGGTAAAAACTAAAATAATGAAGCTTCTAGAAAATAATATGGTGGCATAGCATCACAACCTGGAGGTAAAGACTTATTAAACAGAACATAAGATGCACTAAACAAATAGAACAATAATGAAAAAATAAACCACAGCAAACATGGAACAGGAAAATGGAAAAACGCTTAAGCAGACATTTCACAAATGAGGATATCCAAGGAGTCAATAAATAGAAGGAGTCACAACATACCAGTCTCATGGGAAGTATAAAAAAACCACATTGAGATACCAATGTGTGTCCACTAAAATGGCTGTAAGTTAAAAAGAGTAATCCTGCCAAGTGCTAGCAAGATGTGGGATAAGTGGCATACTTATAAACTAGGATTGAAAATTTATGACGTTGTTTTAGCAACCTATAGAACACAACCCATTAAAGTTGAACGTATTTGGGCTCTGTGTCACAGGGAGCCTTCTCTAGGTATATCCCTAACAAGTGCATATTAATGTGTATTAAAAAGCACGCGTAAGGTTGATTATTACATTATTATTTGCAATTAAAGTTGTTGTTGTTTTTTAATTCCATCAACTGTAGATCATATAAATAAATTGTGGTCTAACTGACTGATGGAATACTATACTGCGATGACAATGAACCACTGCTAAACACAGCAGCATGGATACATTTAGAAACCAAACACAAAAAATGGACAGACTCTAGGATTCCATATATTTACAGTTCAAATTAGGGACACAACCTCCTAGTCATAGATGTGAGGCTGGTGATCAGAAGGAGGGAATGATAGGGACTCTGAGGCTGGAAGCATTCTGGTTCTCCATCAGTCGGTGCTTCTACAGGTATTCTGGCTATGAACTTTAATCCAACTTTACCCTAATGATCTGTGGCACTTTCTTTTATATTTTTATAATTCAGTAAAAGAGCTTAAAAATTGAGGGCTTTAAAACTGGAAATAATTTTTAGACTTACATCCTTGTTTTCAGAGCAATTTTTCACAGATGGGGAAACTGTCATGCTTTAGCTATGCAAATTTTTTTTCTTTCCCTGTGAAATGTGAAAACTTTAAGTGAGGACAAAAAAAAAAATAGCTTTGCCTAAGGCAAATCTATGAAAATTCTTGGGGCAGAATCACTGAAAGTGGAATGTGTCCTTTCAACATATAAATCACAATGTAAAGGGGGGCTTTATTTCTTCTTAAACTGGCTAAAATTTTATCTTTACTAATTCAAGGGACAACGACACGATGATATCACCACTCATGCAATGCCATATAAGAATGGTTTAAAGAAAAAAAAAATCTTGTCCCTAGGATTCTAGTCACTCCATCCCATTCCCGAAAACACATAGACACGTGCGCAGATACATACATATATTACATGGGGGCTTCCTTTTCTTGCTTATAAGATAAAAACTAATGTTTTCTCATTTGATTTATTTATAATTTTTAAAATTTTAAGTGGATACGTGAATATTTGGAGGTGTGAAGTTTACATGAGTTATGCAACCCCAACTCAGCAAAGATTGATCAGATTCTTTGAAATACATGGCATTATGGAATTCTAATCAACTGAAGATAGACTCATTTAATTTCTCCGTCTCTGGCCACATATGTGTAGACAGAAGCAAATATATGCATATTATACACATGCTTCAGTAAAACTGGGCAGTTTATCTTGAATAATTCATTGTTTGTGGAACTGGTAATTGGAATTAAATTTAAGCTCCGATCTTAGCAGCATTGAGTAGTATTTGAAAATAGAAAACTGAACACATGAATCTGTTGTTTCCTCTCCTGGATGTCATCAGACATGTCCATTGGCAGGCTGCATAAGCCATCGTGTCACAGCATAGGACAACTGAAATGCTGACAGGTACTTGCAGGCACAGCCCTGATGGGGTCAAATACCCCTAAACCTGCCTTGTTTGCTGATCTTTTAATCGGATTCAACTCGACTGTGGCCACAGCACAAGGCTTTCTGACAGTATGTGACAGCATATGACAGCAAAATATTTTGATTTTTCACCATTTGATGATATTTCAGATCTCTCGAAGTCCTTCATAAACCAGCACAGTGTTTTATAGGAAAAGGATGCAGGCAGTTCATTGCCTTGGAAGCTCTGTCTCTTTTGGTTTTCAGCTGAATCTGAAGTTAGAAGATGAGTCTTACATTTTGAGAGTAACAGGCCATATAGGCCATCAGTGACCCCGAGGACTTTGCTTATGAACAGGAAAAAAAAATACACATGAACTCACAGCCCAAAACCCAGAGTTGTCAGAGGCTCCAGAAAAATGTAAACATCTTCTCTTAATTTTTCTGAGCTTTTCCGGAACAATCCCGGAGTGACTCCTTGTGTACGAAAGAAAAACGAAAGTACAACCCCTTAATCGTGTACTGAAAATACATTTTAAAACTCTTCTTATTCCAATCTCTTCACAAATTCTCGGGGAACACGGCAAACAACGATTTGGGGGGGGGTGTGGGGAGGAAAAAATCCACTGGGAAACAATTATTAATAAGTTCACCATAAGCCCCTGTACATCTCAACCCAGTCTTTCCCTATCAGTTATTCACAAGATCTGAAACCTAAACAAAACAAAATTAAAATTGCATTAAACTTTCATTATCATGGGAATTATTTTCTAATTTAAATTCATGTCCTTTTGAGGCTGATTTTTTTAATTGTCGTGAAATAAAGCAGATGTATCCTCTGTGGCTTCCCATCAAGCTTAGAATGATGTCCATTACTCCACCTTGGGTGTCTTCTCGTGCTTCTCTTCCTGTTCGCTCAGGTCAGGCCAGGCAGGCTTCTTTGCCTTGAACATATCAAACTCCTTTTCGCAATGGTCTCTGCATGTGCCTTTTCCCTGTCTCGACTGGCCCCTCTCAACCCGTATCTTGGCACAGCTTGCCTCTTTGCATCTACTCTGTCCTCCCGATCGTCCTGACTGATGATCCCTGGCTCCCCTCAGGACCAGACATTTGTATGATACCTTTTCACTGTCTCACACTATTCTTCTGTATGTTACCTTCTCTCCCCAGTAGGGTATCAGTCAACTATGACATCAAGCGTCCTACCTGCCTCCCTCACTGCTCTATCAGCACTGTCTTGGCATAGCAAGTGTTTGATAACTCCTGTTGACTGGAGTGAACGCTGAAAGATCCACCACTAAAGAAAGACCCAAGAATGTATTGTGTAATTGAGACAAAATGAGGGGGTGGGAGGGAGGGATGTGATCTGTACTGACCCAGACTGAAATGGTCACCAGCTACCGATGCAGCGTTTGGGGAACCAGGTTAATGGCAGACTTAGGTGGACGTAACCATGTAGGTTGTTGCTAGATTCATACTTGGTGCTATTTTCAGCCAGATTTCTGAAGCAGCGGACCATAGATGTTAGACCTCATTTCATTCATGTACTAAAATAAAGCCACTTTCAAGTGCTATAGAATAGACAATAAGTGATAATTTCAGACGTGTGTGATGAATTTACATCACTAAGAATTCAGGAGGAAAGAAAAAAAAAAGCAGAATGTAATTATCTAGTTTAGAAACAGACTATTGAAATCTATTGCCATGACCCCTATGAAGAGGCCTTAACGGCCCTGGGTATCATGACCTCAGTTGTATTTTTCACATCCCATGTGGTCTCCTAATTGGCCTTTGTCCTACCTCCCTGGATGCAAGAAGCTTTTACAAAAGCACTCTCTCTAAAGCTCCATAAAAATGTAAAATAGAATTATTGAAATAGAAGCAATAGAACAGAAAATGACCTTTATGGCCTGATATTTGGAGCACATCGGGCACTCGACTGAAGAAGATAAAAATGGTAAATATGTGCACGCTGCAAGGTGTCAGGTCATGTAGACAAGGACCAATTCAAGAGCTCCTGTTTCAGAGACAGGGGAAGATCATTATTTTTTTCTTCCTTTGTCGCACGCTTTCCTCCGTAATATGACAGGGGTAGTCCTAGCTTGGTGAGAGAAGTGATACAAGGGTTATTTCAGCATAAAATGCTTCTTACTACGTAGGGATGTCAGCAGGTGTGAGTATAACAAAAACAAAAAAAAGTACAAAGGAGTCCAATTATTGTGTAAGGGCTTACCTTCAAAGGCTTCAGTTACTTTCCTTTTTCCCAACGGATAAATATACTCTTTGAATGGACACTGTTGTTAAACTCCTAGGAGTCGTCCTGCATGAGTGAGATCATGGTTCTGTGACTTCTTGGTTGTAGGATGTTGGCCAGGAACCAACACCTCTGTGCTTTGATTTCTTGTTCTAAGAGTGGGAATCTCATGATGGAGGATTTAATACAAGCACAAGTAAAGCTCCCAGAATGGAGCCTGGAATGTAGTAAAAATTCAATAAATATTAGCTGTTATTATTATACTTCTTGAGATAAGTCAAGATCATAAGCAGTACTTGGTCTTGTTCTCTACCTGCACCACCCAGAGCAATCACAAGGTTGATAAGATTGGTGTGGATTTAGAATATAATTAATAACCCATAGCAAACTGGAAAGAACATCATCCTGCAGTCAAGCTGATGCAAATACAAATCTTAGCTCAGCTCAAGTGTTTAAAGTAGCTTGTAGAACTTGTTCCTTTTTTAATTTTTTGTTTTTGTATTTATTCATTTTTGATTGACAGAGCGTGAGCTGGGAAGGGGCAGAGAGAGAGGGAGACACAGAATCCAAAGCAGCCCCAGGCTCTGAGCTGTCAGCACGGAGCCTGACACAGGGCTCGAACCCCCAGACTGTGAGATCATGACCTGAACTGAAGTTGGCCGCCCAACCAACTGAGCCCCCCAGGCGCCCCTAAAATAGCTTGTAGAACTTGTGAAAGTCTTTGCCTCTGAAGTCTCAATTTTTTTAACACGTAAAGCCTTGATAGTAACATTCCCTTTGTACTGTGTACATTTGAAATAATGCATATAGAGTACCTAGGGTGACATGTGGTACCTAGAAAAACACACTATTGATATTATTGATTATTCTCTAAATGACAATTACGTGAATAGAAGTATACTTCCCTCATAAGTGCCTACTTAAATAAAATGAGCTAAATGACTCATACTTAAAAAGAAATGGGGTCCTGATAGTTTTATGAATGATTCTTTATGACAGTATAGATCTCATCAGAATCTACGGATTCTTAAACTTTTTTCCTGAAGGTATTAATTCTCACTCATCATGTATTTCCAGAGCATCGATACGTGATGATACTCCAGTTAATTTGTTTTGGTACAGACAAACACAGCATGCTGTTCTGTGCTTCATGGTATTTAATGAGCACCATGTACATGCTATGGAGCAAATAAATATATGAAAACATAAGGGCTTGCAATCTTATTGGAGAAATAAGGCATACATAACTAACAAGTTGAATGATACATGAGGATAAAACAATATTCATTTGACAACAGCAGCACAAGGGCTGTCCACGGTCAGGGCAGGAGCAGAAGTCAAGAGTGGAGAGGCGGGAATGAGAATTTGGGTGAGGAGCATCTCCTGAGTGAGCTGGCAAGAACTCACTGAGAGGACACTGGGCTGAGCTCTAGGCATGAGGTCTGGATTCATGGATTGAGAGATTTGAGGTTTTAGTAAACAACACTAAAATAACCAGCAATTAGGGATTTGGAGTAGCTGAAGAGAAGGAAAAGGCAAAAGAAAAACAAGCCTAGTGACTGGGTAAGTTGGAGAGCAAATGAGTCTTACATATAGGAGTAGAGCATTGGAGGCTGGCTGGTTCAGAAGGAAGAATCATATGTTCCTTGGAACCCTTTTCCACTCTCTGTCTGCTAACACCCATGTTCATACATCTATTTTCCTTTCCTGATTCAAACTCTTGGAGCGACAGCATTTTCCCCATTTTTTGGTGAATCCACAAGCGTTGTTTCTTGCGCACTCTGTGCAATGAAAGAAATTTTTTTTTTTCAATGCACTGAGGGAAAGGAGAGAGGAAAAAGTTGAGTTTCAACAAGGAAGGGCTTGAAGGTCCATGAAGGTCCCCCCAAAAAATCTAGGCTTAAGAATTGGGATTGTAGCTGCTGATGGGGATGGAAATAGCAACTTGTGGCAATCCTACTTCAATGGTGAAATGTTTGAGAGACATTGCAGGGAGTTTGTAGCGTAGTCAGAGGGAGAAACAGGGTGCAGAAATACGGATGACTTCTCCAAGAATTCTACCGGTGAAAACAAGAGAAAAGTTGAATGGAAATGAGAAAAGCTCCCAGGGAGAAATTGTAGTCATCTTCTCTTTTCTTTTTGCCTCTGCCAAAAGGGAAAAATGGATGTGATTAATGACAAAAAATCTGGAAACTTAAAGGATACTTAAAGAAAATGTGAGTGGGCAATTCCATGCCACAGATGGTTTTAGAAACAAGGACAATCCCCGATTTCTGTCTGGCAGAAAAGAACGAATAAAAGATAGATCCAGAGACATGATGGTTAGAGAAAGGACTCATTAAATATAATCTCTAATGCATTTAATAACAAATTACATGATAACGATGGTTCTGTTTTTCGATGCTCATTAAACTGTTATGGATTAACCTATGTGGAAGTTACCAATTAACTGAGGTCTATGCTGGGGCTGTTACTTAGAGGGAGTGCCAACTCCTGTCTCTGAAGCTTAGCCGAAAACAATGCAGTGTGCATCCAGAAAAGCAGCCCCACACATTTATCTTGACTGACCATTCGTCAGTAAAACATTACAAAGCCAATAATGGTCATGACCCCGGACTATGATTACAATGAGAAGTAACAGTAACTTTGGAGAATGAAAGTGATGTGAGCTGGATCAGTAGTGGTAGTGATTAGGAAGACATTATTCGACATAGTTATGGTTAAATGGTAGTAAAAATAACGTCTTATAGTCCCTAGTTGTTTGGCAAAATGTAATTTGGCAGAAGTTATTTGCTTCATATTGATTCTGAATATATATTTTAAGTAATCATCCCTCTAGAATCTGGCTAGTAACAGGTCACCATATTCAAGGAAATGGGGCGATGAGGAAGGCTGGTTGGTTCCACGTGGTCAAATTCCAAGAAGGCGGTAGAGAGAGATAAGGAAGTTGCAATATGGCTGTTAAACTCAAGAAACTCAAACAGGTCAATGGACAGAGGGAAGGTGCCATTTGTAAAACATCTTGAAATCATGGCCTCCGGTTGGGAACCTGAGAAAAAGGCTCAGGGCTCTCTGCAAAAGTACTGTGGACTAGAAGTGTAATTTTTAAAGCACGAGTCCACAGTCACAGGCATCAGGAGCCCTGCAAAGCACCTCTATGACAAGCACAGACCTGAACAACAGCAATGCCAACAAAAATAGCATCTTTTGTGAGTGCGGTGGCTCATTTTTACAAACGCCTGTCATTTGTGTTATTTCATTGCATAGCTCCCATACCAAAGCCAGAGGATTAGATCACTCACCGACACAAAGTAAATTTGGGCAGATAAAATCAGGACCTGGGGTTCCTAATTCATTCATTCATTCAATCAACCAATTTGTGATCAATCTAGTACCTTAGAGCTTGATCAGGCTGGAGCTCCTGTAAGAGTACTGGTTGAGTTCTTCAGTAAGGAGCGCCTGGGTACACTTGGCTGGTGAGAGCAGGGGACGTTAGGTTGTAAGGACTAAGGCCATCCCAGATATGTTTCTAACCCTACTTCATTTATTCATATATTTTTTCCTTAAGAGTAATCTTCAGATGTGAATTCCCTAACTGGACAATGAACTTGAGTATATCACTATATAATTTTGATATCTTTAACTGTATAAATAGATCAGGTATCTTAGAAATTCAGAAGAGGAGGAAAAAAAAAAACCTGATGGGATGAATTTTCCCATTGTCTATAAAACCACTTAAAATGGAAAGGACTGTCCACTCATTTTTCTGTAAGGTACATAAAATCGTCTGTTGTTGTTATAATTCTGTAGGCATCATGCTCCTCTAGTAAAATGATGTATGGAGCGATCGTCTGGTAGGGGCTGATGGGATGTAAATGAAACTAATTAAGGAAATGTCAAACGTAATTAATAAAACAGGTTGAAGTTGCAAAAGCCCTGTCAGCGGGATGATCGCTCGCCCATTGTTGGGTGTTTTTTCCCTTCTCCCCTCTCCTCTCCAGGCTTTATTTAGCACCGTTCAATTAGATCCCAGAAAACTACTTGAAGCTCACGTTTCTACCTCACCTTCTCTTAGCTTGATCCCATGGAGAGGGAGGAATATAAATTTGCCTGTCGGCCTGCAGCTTGGAAAAAATTAATTGCCAACGCCTCATCTTTTCCAAGTACTACAGGACATTAACATAACCAATTTGTTCCAACTCCTCACTGGCTGCCTAATAGGGCATCTGATCAGCTGATAAAGCCTGGGTGTTGCTGACGCTACCTTCTTCTTATTATTATCAGCATTTTCATAATACCCAAATATTACAGCGGCGTGGTTCACGGGCTCCATTTATTATTGATAAGAACAAAAAAACGGGGGGGGGGAGGGGGTTGGAAATAACAAAGCGGGTGAGCGACCTATAATTATGGCAAGCAAATTAGGGTATGTGGCAGATTCAGTTACATTTGCCTAGGAGTAATGATGCCCGAGACCTTTTCCTTCCCCAGGGACCGGGAAAATAATGGATTCCCTTGCAGCTGCAGATGGGGTAGGAAAATGGTGTCATCAGGCAGGTGTTTACATAAGTTAGGCCGAGCGTGTGGCTCTGAGGCCGGCCTGTAGTGTTCCAGTCAGCTCCCATCACTTCAGCCACTGAAGCAGAAGTCACTCAAAAGCCTACTGGTCTCCGGGAGGGGGCTCCCAGGAGTGGGAGCCAGGGAGAAGCTTCTGGCCGCAACAACTGCATTTGTGAAGAGTATTTCAAGCCTCTTCAGTTCTCAGACAAGGGTGATAACCTTGAAAAACAGAGGCCAATCAGCTTTTAAGTGGAGAGATAAAAATGAAATGTGGTTTCTGTTCACTTACAGACTGCCGCCCGGCCTCATTCCGGGTTATTTCGATTCAGTCCATGTGTGCTCGCACACGCGCATACATACGCACAGCTGCTGGGCATTTAATGCCATTTGACAAATATTAATTGAACATCTATATTTGCCAGACTCAGGAGGAGAAAAGGCGAGGAAGACACAGGGTGCGTACTCGAGAAGATTAAAGGGTCAATTTTGAATTCAACTTAGTTAAGACAAACACACAGGAGATTTTATTTCTAAGCAAGTGTCTCTAGAAAACGACGCTGGCGATAGGTACATTGAGGTTTGATTTATAGCCACCAAATCCGAAGATAATTTAAAGAAGGATAACAATAAATTAGCGAACCCTGGGAATATCATCAAAAGTATGTGCTTGCTTGCAATGAAAAGTTAACGGCCAAAATTCGTTCCACTGGGCAGAGAAAGTGCAGTGAGCCCAGGACGTCATGTTACGCCCTAAAACAAGGCCATGCTCAAATACGAAAGGTATCAGGCTAAAAGAACCCAAAAGCCAGCTCAGAGGGCCTGCAATGGGGCAAATTTGAAACTGTAATGGATTAAAAAATATTAAACTTGGAGAACCTGGGTGGTTCAGTCAGTTAAACATCTATCTGACTCTTGGTTTTGGCCGCAGGCCATGATCTCACTATTTCATGAGTTCGAACTCTGAGTCGGGGTCTGTCACACTGCATTGACAGTGTGGAGCCTGCTTGGGATTCTCTCTCTCTCTCTCTCTCTCTCTCTCTCTCTCTCTCTCTCTCTGCCCCCCCCCCCCCACTTGCACTCTCTCAAGGTAAAGAAGTAAACTTAAAAAAAGTATTACATTTAATACACTATAATAAAAATCCAAAGTGGGGTGCCTGGGAAGCGTCTGACTTCAGCTCAGGTCATGATCTCATGGTTTGTGGGTTCGAGCCCCCAGTCAGGCTCTGTGGGGACAGCTCGGAGCCTGGAGCCTGCTTGGGATTCTGTGTCTTGCTCTCTCCCTGCCCCTCCCCTGCTCACGCTCTGTCTCTCTCTGTCTCAAAAATAAATAAAACATTTAGAAACATCCAAAGCGAGGTGAAAGAGGGAGCAAGGGAGAGAGAGGGATGGAATACCAACACGTTATTTTTGTAGCAGTTAAACATGGCTACTCTATTATTTTTTCAACTTTCCTCTGTACTTGAAATTTGCTAAACTAAAAAGTCCGGGGGAAATGTTTCCATTACTTCTGCAATACGCCAAGTAATTAATCATGTGATTTGCTAATAATTACATCACAGACTTGTTATACAAGGTCCCTTTTCATTTAATAGGCCTAGACTCCAGTGCTAAGAATTGAGATAATTCACTTTTCCTAAACATTGAAAGTATTTTTTAAAAATATGTACACGATATACGGAATAATGAATAAGCACAGCTCAGTGCAATAAATAGAACATTAGAACATTGTCTTTACCCTTGGACAGGTAAGGAGTCTCTTGGTAAAGAGACCTGAGTCTCTCTCAGCTAAAGAGACCCTTGGAGTCCCTTACATGTCTATTTAATTGCATCTTTTTGGGTTCCCTTCAGAGATAAATGCTCTTCTGAATTTTGAATTTTGTTGCTCTCTTTCCATTTAGATTTAACATACGTATTTGTGAACTTAACAACATATTGTTCATTTGGGTGTTGTCGAACTTCCTGTCAATGGAATTATTTGTGCAGTTTGTTGTTATTGGGGGTTTTTGCTCAGTATTAGAATCTCAGATAATTCCATAATTATTCCATATATGCAACGTATTTGTAAATCCTTTATTTTCACAGTTGTATAGTATTCCATTGCATGATATTCTATATGCATAAATAACATAAATTACTTACTATTCCTTCTTTTGGTAGATACCTGTGTTATTGTCAGTTTATTACACAGATATACAACTGTCTGATATGTGAACGTAGGGAAACAACTGAAGGTATACTTTCATTTTTATCAGCACAAACTTGTTCATAATAATTTTGTAGGTTTAAATGGCTGCCACAAAAGAATATGGTCTGTCTTTTTTTAAAAATATTTTTATGTTTTATTTTATATTCGAGAGAGACAGAGACAGGGAGCAATCAGGGGAGGTGCAGAGAGATGGAAACAAAATCTGCAGCAGGCTCCAGGGTCCGAGCTGTTAGCACAGAGCCTGATGCAGGGCTCGAATGCACAAGCAGTGAGATCGTGACCTGAGCCGAAGTCAGGTGTTTAACTGACTGAGCCACCCAGGTGCCCCAAGAATATGATCCTTCTGATAGCAATTCTTTGCAATTCATTCAGACTTGCTTTATGGTTCAATATGTATTCAATTTCCATAAATGTTCACTGTGTCCTTGAAAGGATAGCTTATTCTACAGTTACTGGATATATATAATTTTTATATATGCCCATTGGATGGAGATTCTTAGTTGTGCTGTTCAAATTGTCTTTATCCTTAGCATTTTTTTTGTCTGTTTGACATCAAATAACCTAATAAAAAGGTGAATTTGCCTATTGATTCCTGTGGTTCTGTCCATCTTAGTTATATGGCACGTATGTTATAAAATCTGTTCTTTTGAGGAATGTCCGGATTTATCAATATGTAAATTATAAAACCTTTCTTTGATTCCTACAGGTTTTTTGCCTGATACTCTGTTCTTTTCCCTGATATTAACATAGCCATACCAGGTTGATTTTCATTATTTTATTTTTATCTTTTCCATATTCTGATGTTTAAACATTTCCTTTGTTAACAGAATGAAGTTTGGATTAAAAAGTGACAGCCTTTGTATTTTAAATAAAACATTAAATCCACTTGAAATTTTTCTGATTGATAATATATTTGGATTTATTTCTACTTTTGTGTTTCAAGTCTACTTCTTACTCTACCCTTGTTATGTGTCTTTTTTCTCTTATGTCTTTTTTTCTTGTCTTCTTTTCTGTTGATTGAATTGTCTTTTTCACTCTCTCTACCAGATAAACAATTACAAACACAATGTCTGTTTGCTATTGGATTTCTTAGAAGATTTGTCATCCATATGTAAAATTATCAGAGTATAAATTCACCAATATATTGAACTTCTCCACAAATAATTAAAAATTTTTCAGTTTAACTCAGATTACTCTCCTCTTAAGTTCTATTTTGTCCAGTAATATTTTTAATCTTGTCTTTTAACTCCACAAATCATACATCATCGCTTTTGTTTTGTATGTCTTATATGAATATGTATTTAGTTTGTTTTGTATGTCTAATATGTATTTAGTTTATATATTAGAAGCACTTTATATGGTCATCAATCCTTTTCATTTCAGAATTTCCTTTTCATATCTTCTTTCCCTTCCTCTCCTCTCCTCTCCTCTCCTCTCCTCTCCTCTCCTCTCTTCTCTTCTCCTCTCCTCTCCCCTTCCTTCTTTCCTTCCTTCCTTCCTTCCTTCCTTCCTTCCTTCCTTCCATCCTGTCGTTCTTTTGTTCGTTCTTTCTTTCTTCCTTCTTTTTCCTGGAGAAATTTATCCTTTAGCATATTCTATCGGATTTCTGGCTTCCAATCTGACTCTTAAGAAATGTCAGCCTTGGGGCACCTGGGTGGTTCAGTTGGTTAAGCATCTAGCTCTTGGTTTTAGCTCAGGTCCTTATCTCACAGTTTGTGAGTTTGAGCCCCAAATTGTGCTCTGCACTGACAACGTGGAGCCCTCTTGGGATTCTCTCTTACTCTCTCTCACTGCCCCTTCCCCACTCAGTGCTCTCTGTCTCTCTCAAAGTAAATACACACTTTTTTAAATGCCAGCCTTTTAAAAGACAGGTAAGCAATTTAGCCTGCAAAATTTAGTTTATTTGTGGGGCACCTTGGTGGCTCAGTCGGTTGAGCTTCTGACTCTTGATTTCAGTTCAGGTCATGAACCTAAGGTTGTGGGATCAAGCCCCACATCAGGTTCCACACTGGGCATGAAGCCTACTTAACATTCTCTCTCTCAAAAAAAATATTAATAATAAAAAAATAAATAAATTTAGTTTATTTGGGAATAACAGAGAAATTGTAATCTCGGACAAGCAAACTATGGTGAATCATAGGAAAGTCTGGAGGACAAAGGAGAAGAGCATCCTCTACAAGAGGAAAGAAGGAGATTGGAAGGGACTATTCTGAAGAAATGTTCATTGGAAGACAATGAGAGCCTCAAGGGTGGGGGGGCAACTTCTCACTGGCTGCAGGTGAGGGGAGCTTGCTGTTGCCATGTGCCCGCAGGTTATTTTAACTGAGCTAAGAGGAAACCTTTCTTCTTTCTGCTGGACTATGCAAGCTATAACAAGTGACATATGCATGAGAGCCCTCCTTTATCATTTCCCCAGTCAATAAGCTTTCCTTAACTCATTTTCACATATCCCCCCTTCTGACCAAGATCTTACTTTGAAAGCATTGCAGATCAGGACGTGGCTCATCTATTCCTTATGAGGGTCATTTTTGTCCTTGGTGCCAAGAAGGACCTTTTCTGGGTGTCGTGTCCCACTTCAGAGGGAAGTGCACAGATTGGAAACTGTCGCGGCCACATTTGAGTAGTAAGAAAAGGTAGAAGGGGGGAAATCTCAGGCGTTTCCCATCTATCTCTATGTCTTATCAAGGTTGTAAGCACTGGAGATCATCTTAAAATGTTGAGCCAGCATTACCCTATCGGGCATGTGCTTTCTACAAAGGTTTGACAAGCAATAGGTACAAAGCTTAAAAATGGGTACACAAAATAAGGTAAGGAGTAGATGAATGACCCCAGTTTGTAAACAGTTCTAAACCAGGAGCCCAAACCTGAAGGTAACTAACCAGCTAAAGAGATCAAATGACCACGATCATCAGGTGGGATTTATGGCCAATGTGCTTATTCTCTAATATTATATAATTAGGTTTCTATTTCTCTGGAGGAATTTATCTATGTGCGGCAGATGGCATTTGCTACCATACAAATACCTCCTTGTTCAGCAGGTAGGTAATAGACGGCCATGTGATTGCCCAAAGCTACTTCAGCCAACAAGCCCCATGACTGGTGTTGGGCTTCTATTCCCTCAGTGGTGGAATCAACAAGTTTTCTCATTGCCAGAGAGAGATTTCTAATAATTTCTTCATGGGCATGAATTCCCACAAAAGGGATAAGTGCCCTTCTGATGTAGGTAAATCTAGAGTCATGTACACCTCCTGGGAGTTCAGGACCAATGGAAGGCTTCAGATTTATTGTGGATGTGCACAGGGACAGTTAAAAATCCTAGTGAGCGTTGGCCTCCAATCCACTGCCAGCTGTCAAAACATGTATAGGCTTACCAAGAGGCCCATTTGCCACAAAAATAAAACCATAAGACTCTCATTAGAGTTTGGTTATTAATAGTGCCATTAATTGAGATTATTTAATTAGCCCTTTCAAGCCAAGGGTCAGCGGTGTTTGTGGAACAATTAGGGAGAAGCCATCCTGTTGTGTGGACTTCACTCTCGAGGGAAGTACAGAGGAAAAGTATTTTGCTACAACATATAGACCTAAGGTAGTAGTGATAATAGAGAACCGTATAGGTGGAATAGGTATGATTAGTTGCAGTGAAAGCTGTCTGCTTCAGTTGTCATCTACACCAATTCCTTGGAAGAACTTAATTTGAGATCACCAGTGGTGTTCAGGTCCAGCCAAGGACTTTCTTTAAGTAAGAAATATGGATCCAGAAGTCAATGCCTTGGAGTTTGGTGTCACAAGTATTGGTCAGTAACACTTGACAAGGGCTTTTCCAACATGGTGGAAGAGAGTCTTTTTGGAGATGCCTTTTCCATTATATGTAAACCCTAGATTACAAGTGTGGTGTTTGAGGTCTTTGTCTCCTGGGAGCATGCTGTGAAAAGATTGCTCTATCAGAGCATGATTATTTTCAAGGGATAGAATTAGACTCTCACAATACTTAAGCATATCTCCTTTTATTAGATATGAGACCAAAAAGAGATAGACGCTAAATGCATGAGGTGCCTAGTAACACTCTCAAAATGTGAGTTTGTGAGTTCCAAAGCTAGTGAATCTGAGATGTAGAAGAACCAATGGCAATACTTTGTGCCAAACTATTTGTTTCCACAAATTTTGCCAACTGAAATTTTATGCCATTAGTTTGTTACTTAGTCCTGAAGACCGAGAGTGGTAAGCACATTATAAATGTTGTATACTCCCAAAGAGCACAGACTTGCCACAATATTTGACCGGTAAAATGGGTTCCCTGGGTGCTATGGAGCTCTAGAAGGGTTCACTAGGTAAGATGATTTTTTTTTAGATAGGATTTTAGCTACTGAAGAGGGAGTAGCTTGTCTACCTGGGAAGTCTTACCCAATGGGAAAACATACAAAACTTACAAAGTCATTACTAGGACAAATTTGTAGCCATGAGATGAGGGTAACTGAGTAAAGTCTGTTTGCCAAACCTCAAATGATCCATTAGGCAGTTTAAATTGCCCAGGAGCAATGCAGACAGGTTTCTCTGAATTGGATTTGAGGCAGGTGGGACAGGCAAAGGAGGCACTTTTTATGGTCTTGTTAGCATTTCCTCACCAATACTGATTTATAAATGTTATCATTTTATCCATGGACCAATAGTTTCCGGCACGGACAGTGGTCATAGTGGGAATATTAGAATTTCTGGTAGAATTGGCTTTTTACTTGGTCCAAATCAGAGGCGTCTCTTCTTATCTTACCAACAACCCTTTAATTGTTGACCTTGTATTTCCTTTTCTGTTGCTGAATATTGGGGGCCTTTGTCAATTTCTCTGAATTATCATCTGGAGGTGAGTTCCTTTGGACAATGACAGAGGTTTGACTTTTGGACCCTTTGAGGGCAGTATTTCTTTCTTTTTTTCTTTCTTTTTTTTTTTTTTTTTCAGAAATGTCAGTGAGGTAATTTCCTTTAGCTTCTAGAGAGTCAAGCTTAGAATGCCCTAGGCCTTTAATAATAACCAAAGCAGCAGGTAAGGGTATAGCATCCAATAATTCTTGAATGTCAGGGCCATTTTTAATTTTATCTCTGCTGGAAGTAAGGAAACCATCTTGTTTCCACAACGTTCCAAAATCATGAGCCACTCCAAAGACATATATGCTGTCAGTGTAAATGTCGGCCGTTTTGCCCTTGGCTAGGATACAGTCCCATGTGAGTGCAAATAGTTTAGCTTGTTGGGCTGAGGTCGCCAAAGGCAAAGGTGCCACTTCAATTACTTCAAAAGAAGTTGATATTGCATATCCAGGCAATATTTACCATTTTCGTCTTTCAAATGAGAACCATCAGTGAACCATGAAGAGTCAGCATTATCCAAAGGAGTTTTCTGTAAGTTATCACAAAAGGTCAGAAGGTGATCTGTCAGTATTAAATAGTTGTGGAGGGGGTTGGAGGTACAAGAGTGGGGATGAGTAACAGAGTTAAGGTTATTACAGTAAGCAAGAGTGATATAAGGGGCAGTTAACAGGACATTTTCATAGGAAGTGAGGCAGCGTACTGAAAGATATTGAGTATCATGAGAGTTAAGAAGCGCTTTGACAGCACGTGGTCAAAGAGGATCCCATGACTGTTTCTTCAGTGGTTTTTACAAGAAAGAAAGCAGCAGGGATGCTGCTCTGAAGCATGGCAGGTATCCCTGGAGTACAGAGTCTAGTTGTTGGCTGTAATATCTTACGGATCAGTGATCTTCATGCTTTCAGGTTAGTATCCCAAGGGCATTCCCCCCTTTTTAATGTTTAAAAAGTAGACAGGGAGTTGATAATTGGGGTGCCCAAGTGGGGGGACTAAGCTTTCCTTTGATATTTGAAAAGTGACATCATCTAAATCTTTCCAGATGATAGGGTCATGTTTAGTAGTTTTTAACAAGGCATATAAAAATTGGGCCATAAGAAAAAGCTTGGAATCTAGTTGTGACAATGGTCTGCCCATCTGGAAAACCTCACAATGGACATTTGGTTTTGGACTTTGGGAAGTTCAGGATGCCATGAAGCCTGTCTAGATCTAGATACAGTCCTTGTTCTGAGATTGGATGTCCTAAATGTTGAACTTGAGTTTAAACAAATTGGAATTTTTCTTTAGAGACTTTATGTCCCTTTTTTGGCTAGGAGTTTTGGCAAGTTTATGTTATTTCCTTGGGAGGAGGCTTGGGAAGGGTAACGAAGAAATAAGTCATCCATATATTTTATAAAGTGGAGCCTATAGGAACTTGGTACCAGTTAGGTTGGCCTTTCAAGTTTGTGAGAGATAAAAAGGGGTTTCAGTGAAACTCCAGAGTGTTAATTCCAGATATATTGTTATCTTTCCCCAGTAAGGGCAAAAATATATTGACTAGCCTTATATACTGGCATATTAAAGAAACCACCACATAAATCAATCATAGAAAAAAATGCTCTCAGTAGGGATGGAGGCTAATAAAATGTGGGGGCTGAGGACAACAGGGACAAGGGATGACAATGTTATTTATGGCTCAGGGGTCCTGACATGCCTCCATCCACACGCATTTGATTCCTTCACAGGTAAATAGGAATGTTGCAGGATTGGTACAGAGTAGAGTAAGGCCCTGGGTGTTATAGTCTATTATTAGCTTAATTCCTTGAAGTGCCTTTTTATTTATAAGGTGTTGATTAATTCTGAGGAGAGGTTTTGAGGGATCTATTTAAGTCCTAATTGGAGGTTCACCGTTGGTTCTGCCAATATCATTTGAAGATTTTGTCCATAAGAAAAATGGTAGTTGATTCAATAGGGACAAATGAGTAGTGCCTTTGGAATTAGCTTTACTATATTCAGAGAAAGAACAAATAAAAGATATTGAAGGGTCACTTAATCCATCTAGTTTGTTATTTTGGTTGCTGCTGTCAAATTCTAGAATTATTTCCCTGCTTTCAGAAGAAAGAAATTCCAGCATTTTTTTTTTTTGGCAAGAAATCTCAGCCTAAGAAATGAACAGGGACAGAAGAACTAAGGAGAAAAGGGTGAGTATCTCTTAGAAAGTATAAGCAAAAGAGGGTAGGCTCATAGTTACTATGAGGCAGGGGCTGTTTAATAGTAATGAGTTTGAGAACCAAGAGTGTAGCTCTGGCATAGATAAAGACAAAGAGAGATTCATTCTCAATCTGGAGAATGGTTTCTCCAAGTCAATTAAGGGGGAGGTTTAGGAAAATCCCCTGTGATTCCTTGGAGTCCTGGCATTAGTGATTGGGAGTACACTGGGAAGGCTGGTTCGAGGGTAACTTGGGGTGCTCCAGATCGTAAATAGTTTCTGTCCCAATGTCTGGGCCTCTCTGCAATAATTGCAGTCAGTGACCAGGAGGGGTTAACTTTTATTTAGGGGCCTCCACTTGTTGGAGTTGAAAATTAAGGATTTTAGAAGTCTTCCTTTTATTAGAGTTATCTAGGGTACAGGTGATCTGGTTTGCTAAATTAACCAAGTCTGGAATGGACATATTTTCTTATTCCTTCCTGGTCCTTATGACTAGAAAAGAATGATCCCAGTTCAGCTGATTAATAAACATAGAGATAAAGATTACCTGCATGAATTCAGGAAATTCTGAAGACCAGAATTTTCTTTAAAGACAATTAGGAGCCAGCTATAGTAATTAGGCACAGGCTTTTTGTGCTTTTTGGTACACACCTGAATCTTGGTTCAATTGACTGGTTTTGGAAAAGCCCTAAGAATTGCCAAGCGACTCCAGTTGGCAATTCCCTGAGCCTGATCAAATAATAAGACACAAGAGTGTCTTTGTCCCCAAGTTGTAATTCTAGAGACTTCTCTGGGTCATTCCCATTGGCAGTTTTCGTCTAGTGTCATGCCTGGTCTTCATCAAAAAAATTATATCCGGACTACCGGATATAATTCAGAGAAGCCATGTTGATAAGTTTGAATAAACTATATGAAATTCCTCAACAAATCTGTGCTTACTTTGAGAAAATCTCCTTAGGTACTTTGGGGAAATCTTTTACTGTGGTTTGTAGTTCAGCTTTAGTCCAAGGAACATAAGAAATTAGGAGTTTAGTATTTGTCTCCTCAGAGGGTCTGGATTTAAAGGGGCAGATTGTAATAGGTTTAGGGAAGGAGGAAGCAAGGAGAGGTTCAAAGAAAAAGGGAAGTGCGGTAAGGATATTAGAATGAAGAAATGGAGAGTATGGAAGAGGTGGGATGGCGCAGAGGAAAAAAGGAATCTATGCCAGAGTCAAAAAGGACAGGGGAAGGAAAAAAGAGACCTCACAAGCTTTAAAAAAAAATTGAGGTTTATTTTTTGAGAGAGAGAGAGAGAGAGAGAACAAGTGGGGAAGGGGCAGAGAGAGACAGAGACACAGAATCCAAAGCAGGCTCTAGGCTCTGAGCTGTCAGCACAGAGAGTGATGGGGGGGCTTGAACTCATGAGCCATGAGATCATGGCCTGAACTGAAGTTGGATGCTTAACTGACTGACCTGTCCACGTGCCCTCAGAAGTATTTTTAAATTGTTATTTTAATTTTGTTTTGCTTTAGTTAATTTAGAATTGGTATTTTGAAACTATTTTTTTTGAGACAGAGAGAGCATGGGGGAGGGGGCAGAGGGAGAGAGAAAGAATCTTAAGCAGGCTCCATGGTCAGTGCAGAGCCTGGCATGGGGTTGCTCTCATGACCCTGGGATCATGACCTGAGCTGAAATAGAATGTGACGCTCAACCCACGGAGTCACCCACGTGCCCCTAGAATTGGAATTTTGTAAAAGGTGATTTTAGAATCCTGGATACATTAAAAAAAATTTTTTTAATGTTTATTTATTTCTGAGAGAAATCACATGCGAGCAGGGGAGGGGTAGAGAGAGAGGGAGACACAGAATCCCAAGCAGGCTCCAGAGTCTGAGCTGTCAGCACAGAGCCTGATGCGGGGCTCAAACTCACAATGAGATCATGACCTGAGCCGAAGTTGGATGCTTAAATGACTGAGCTACCCAGGTGCCCCAAGAATCCTGGATACATTTGAAAGCCTCCCAGTTCCAATTAAAATAGCCATCTCATTCAGTTTATTTAATTTTAGAACCATGGTCTTCTACTTTTGTTCTGGAAAAAAAGGAACTTTAGGGAGGTTGAAAGTTCCTCATAATTACCATGAGAGTTATAAATTATCTTTGGTGAAATTTGTCCATTTAGTTAAGAATTTGCATGAAGAGGCAATAGTTTTTGAACATAAAGTCGACTGGGATCTCAGAGGGAGAACCCCTGAGAGAATTTAGAGGATCAGCATTCCATTCCTCAAAATCAGAGTCAGAAAACAAAGGAGAATTCACTTAAAAGATGATGCCTTCAAGAAAACAAATCCTGGATAAAATCAGAGAGCTAAACCCAAAGGAGGGAGCTCAAAGCTGAGAGGGGACTCACTGAATCTAAAAGAAGAAGATTCACAGAAATGGAGAGCACGAGAAGTTCGGTGGATACCATAAATGGTCCTGGAGTTGTTAGCTCCTGGGTGGGGGGTCAGGGTTAACCTTTTCAGATCCCACTTCTGACACCATGAAATGTCAGATTTTTAAAAGAAAGAGGCAAGCAATTTTGCCAGTAAAATCAAATTTATTCAGCAATAGCAGAGAAATTACAATAGGAAAGTCTAGAGAACAAAGGAGGGGAGCGCCCTTTTATAGACGAAAGGAGGAGGTTGAGGGGGGGTTGCTTTGGACAAAAGTTCATTAGAGCAAAATGAGAGTTTGGAGTATTGGTGGCTTCTGATTGGCTGCAGGTGAGGGCAGCTTGCTGTTGCCTGGCCAGAGGAAATCTTCCTTCTTCCTGCAAGCTGTGATGAGTGGTGTTTGCATGACAGCCATCCCTTCATGGCTTTCTGAGTCAGGTTTGGGTTAAGTTTCCTTAATACATTTTTTTGTGCAGAAGTTCGTTGCCAGCTGTATTGTTCCTCTCATGAAAGTAATTACTTTTTTTTTTCTTTATGGATTCATTTACAATTTTGACTTTGTCTTTGATGTTCTGCAGTTTCCCTACAGTGTATGTAAACTTGGATTTCATTTTTTGTTTGTCTTACCTTGGGCTTTCTGAATCTGAATAGATCTTTCACCAGTTCAAAAAAAATGATCAGACTTGTTTCTTCAGACATTACCTCTCCTGTATTGTTTCTCTCCTCTCCTTCTCTTCCCTCATTTATCAAATTATATGTTTGCTAGAACTTACTCTTTCCTCCATATTTTTAAATCCCTTTTTCATGCATCTCCATCCTTATTTTTCCATGCTACTTTCTGGATGCTTTCTTTTGCTTTGTCTTATTTTCAGTAATTATTTTTTTTTCTTTACCATTTTCTTTATTTTTTTAAATTACTTTCAATTTAGCTAGCATATAGTGCAACAATGATTTCAGGGATATATTTCTTAATGCTCCTTACCCATTTAGTCCATCCCCCCTCCCACAACCCCTCCAGTAAACCTCTGTTTGTTCTCCATATTTAAGAGTCTCTTATGTTTTGTCCCCCTCCCTGGTTTTATATTATTTTTGCTTTTCTTCCCTTATGTTCATCTGTTTTGTATCTTAAAGTCCTCATATAAATGAAGTCATATGATATTTGTCTCTCTCTGACTGACTAATTTCACTTAGCATAATGCCCTCTAGTTCCATCCACGTAGTTGCAAATGGCAAGATTTCATTCTTTTTGATTGCCAAGTAATACTCCATTGTACATATATACCATATCTTCTTTATCCATTCATCCATCAATAGACATTTTGGTTCTTTCCATATTTTGGCTATTGTTGATAGTGCTGCTCTAAACATTGGGTTGCACATGCCTCTTTGAAACAGTATGCCTGTATCCCTTGGATAAATACCTAGTAGTGGAATTGCTGGGTCATAGGGTAGTTCTATTTTTAGTTTTTTGAGGAACCTCCATACTATTCTCCAGAGTGGCTGTACCAGTTTGCATTCCCACCAGCAGTGCAAAAGAGATCTTTTCTCTGCATCCTCGCCAACATCTGTTGTTGCCTGAGTTATTAATGTTAGCCATTCTGACAGGTGTCAGGTGGTATCTCATTGTGGTTTTGATTTGTATTTCCCTGATGGTGAGTGATGTTGAGCATTTTTTTCATGTGTCAGTGGGCCATCTGGATGTCTTCTTTGGAGAAGTGTCTATTCATGTCCTTTGCCCATTTATTCATTGGATTATTTGATTTTTGGGTGTTGAGTCTGATAAGTTCTTTATAGACTTTGGATATTAACCCTTTATCTGATATGTCATTTGCAAATATCTTCTCCCATTCCATCGGTTGCCTTTTAGTTTTGCTGATTGTTTCCTTCACTGTGCAGAAGCATTTTATTTTGATGAGGTCTGAATAGTTCACTTTTGCTTTTGTTTCTCTTGCTTCTGGAGACATGTTGAGTAAGAAGTTGATGCAGCCAAGGTCAAAGAGGTTTTTGCCTGCTTTCTCCTCGAGGACTTTGATGGTTTCCTGTCTTACATGTAGGCCTTTTACCCACTTTTGGCTTATTTTTGTGTATGGTATAAGAAAGTGGTCCATGTTCATTTTTTTGCATGTTACTGTCCAGTTTTCAGGAATTATCATTTTAACTGTGTTTTAACTAATATTAAACTGGTCCATTGAATTTTAATTTATTCTATTTTTATTTCTACACGTAATATTGGGTAATTTTTAAAAATATACATGGTTTGTTATCTTTCTCTCTTTTCTGAATTTTAAATATTTTATTTCTTCAAACATCTTATACAAATTTATTTCATCATTTGTGACTGATAATCCCAAAATCAGAGGATTTTTGCAGTTCAGTTCTACTCTTTAGCTCATGGAGCCTTTTTGTCTCTGTGTTCTTTGTGGTTTTTGACTGTCATCTGAAATTTTTTAATGCTTATTTATTTATTTTTGATAGAGAGAGAAACAGAGAGAGAGAGAGAGAGACAGCACACAGGTGGGGGAGGAGCAGAGAGAAAGAGGAAGAAAGAGAATCAGAAGCAGGCTCCAGGCCACAAACTGTCAACTCAGAGTCCAATACAGGGCTTGAACTCACAAGCTGTGAGATCATGACCTGAGTTGAAGTCAGACACTTAACTGACTGAGCCACCCAGGAGCCTTAGACTGTCATCTCATTTTTTTGAAACTTTATAGCAGAAATTCTTTGAGTCCTGCTTTGACTGTCAGGTCTTCTATAAAGAGATTTTATTGTCTTGTTTTAGTTTGGTTTGATTCAGTTTGGCTTTGTTTCCGGAAGTTGTTTAAAGCCATCACACAATCAGAAACACCTTAAAATGAATTCTCAGCTTGAGATTTTTCAGATCATTTGGGTATCATGAATTCAGGCTTCAGATCCATAGGAAAGCTGATTTACAGGGACAAATCAATGGTGGGATCCTTTTACTCCTTCAGTGCTAAGATTTGACAAGCAAGCTTCCATGCTAACTACAGAGTGAGGCATCTTTATGTGCAATTTTATTTCTTACTTACCATGGTACTGAAATACAGGACACCGGGTGCCAGCTTTAAATAGTGGTGTTCTATTGGATGCTCCTCCTTGGTTGGACTTCACGATTTGTCTTTTGTTTCCCAATAAATCCCTATAGTCTATAATTCAAATGTACTTGGTTTTGTGCATACTTGGCCAGGACAAAATGTTACATCTTTGGACCTCAGTTAGATCTTATCTGCTGAACAATCTTCATTTTATTTTCAGTTCAAAATCAATTAAAAGGATTAAATGAATATGAATTTCTGTGTAATATCTCATGTACATTTCACACATTGTATATGGCAAGATAACAACATTGTATGTTTATGTATAATCCAATGCAACATTCAAATATCACATATAATAATTTTAAAATCAAATAATTTCAGTTTTCTGTAATATTCCCAAAAATCTATCGCAATGAAATTTTATTGGTTTGATTTCATTCTTGCATAAATTTCTGGTTTCTAGAAGTGAAAAGGAAGAAATGTCTGAGAAACTATGCCACGCAGCTCTTATAAAAGTGAGGTAATTCTAATAATGGTCAAATAAAATAAAACTAGAATGCATAAATAAGCTAATATTTATAACGGCCTACTACGAATCATAACCTGAAAAATCAGGAAATGATGCCTTTTGTCATCAACATCATCATCATTGTCATCTACATTTCACTGCCTTCTCTCCCGATGTCCCAGCTTATTTTATGAGTTCCAGAAAGAAATTTTCTGAATGTGAAACTTTCAATATCCAATGTGTGCCTAAGAGGCATTCAAAGAGACATTTTATTTTTATTTTTTTGCTAAACAGGAGAACGCACCTCATACACTGGCATTACATCTACTGGGAGGAAGAATGTCTCTAATGGAACCGAGGGACCTTGGGTTAGCACTATGTCCAGTGCTTTTCTGTCCACATACACTCTTCTCCATTGGAGTTTTATGGAGTAGAATTGCAGTTTAATAAGAAGCTCGTTTGCAGGTACACTTCCCACCCACTGAATAGCAGCCTTCATTTTGCAATAGTCTGACAGGAGTCCTGGGGAGGTGCAGTCCTCTGTTAGCGACTTATCTTAATGGAAATGAATCGCGTCCATTGCAGCCCTCCTATGACACATGACCATGTTCGTGTAAGCCAGATAAGAGACTTATACCTCTTGCAGAAGCTTGTTTAGTTCTTTGAGCTAATGTATAAATTGCATCATTTGGGGGGCTTTACTTATTTTTCTAACATATACATATTGCAGTAGTGCTGGAAGTAACCTCTAAGTTAGCCTTTTATTTTGTCTTTGGCCTGAAATAAACCTGAAAGAAAATTGAAGCAGATATCATTCCTTTTCATTTTTTCCCCTCAGCCTCGTCTCACAAGGATTGTAAAGGCTGGGATATTTAAACACGCCACTGAATATTTAACTTGGCTGGAATCAAAGTTGCCTTGAAAAATAAAAGGCCAACCATGGGTCTTTGAGGTCTCATCTAGCAGATTTAAAGGATTTTAAATTGTTAAGTAGCATCTCAGCATTTGAAATTATATTAATTATTAAACTGTTGATATTAATGGTCAATGTATGGTCATCTAAACTTTTGTTAGTTGCTTAAAATTAGCCAATACATACATGATTGGCTACGTAATGGAGAAATTTTCCATTTTTCCTTATTGTCTCTGACACCCAATGTAACAAAGTCAAGTGTCCCCTCTTTAGAATATCTGGATCCTTTAGAATATTTAGAAAGACTATCTGATCCTTAAAATTACACTCAGGTTTTTGTAACAATGCTCTCATCTTATCACTTATTTCAAATTATTTATTATTTATTTCTAGAGTCAAAATGTCATGGCCAATTCATGGGCCGAAGCACAAAAATGTATCTATTTTATAGAAGTGGTAAATATCAATCTTCAGTATTAGAATTGTTGCTAGAGGAGTTGTCTTTGAAAATAGCGAATTTTAGAGGTTTTTAAGTGTCATTCACTTTTGCGAATATGCACCTCATCTCCCTTGTAATCTTTATGGGAACAAAAATACTCAAAGAGTTATGTGAAACCTCAAGAGCTTTGGACATAGCCTAGTATTTCAAAGACCTCACCTGCTCTCAAACAACGAATTGTCTTTTTTACGTTTGTTTATTTATTTTTGAGAGAGAGCATGAACAGGGGAGGGAGACAAAGACAGGGGAAGAGAGAGAGAATCCCAAGCGTGTTCTGCACTGTTAGTGTGGAGCCCAACGCGGGGCTCAAACCCACATACTGGGAGATCATGAGTGGGAACCAAGAGTCAGCTGCTTAACTGAGCCACCCATGTGCCCCTAACGGCCTCATCTGATTTCAGCATGATTTACATGCACACATAAACTTTGAGTTCTGCGTTTTCCAAAATCAGTGAAGCAGACAGTTGTACGGACAGGTCAGTACACCAGACAACTAGATTTGCAGGAAAGAGCTGACATTGACTGATTACCTACAGTCTAAGTGCTTGTACTTATGTCCAGCTCTTAATATGGCAACTTATTAGGTGGTCACAAGAATCCCACTTTCTATTTCTTCATCTATCTATCTATCATCTATCTATCTATCTACCTACCTGCCTACTTATCATCTATACATCTGAATTTATATCCATTTTGAGTCAGGTGAACCTCAGAGAGGCTCAGCCTTACCATAGATCACAAAGCCAGGGAGTGGAATGTAAACTTTTATTTTTCATATTCTAACCATAATACTGCTCTACCTTCAGCATATAGTCACTCCCTCACAATTGTGCTATAATATTTTTCCCAGGACATGAAATTGTTTTAAGAACAAAAATGGAAAATAAAATCATCTGTGAATTGCATAGGAAAGTCTAATTTAGAGCAGTACTTGGGAATAGCCTTGAGTAAACCTGAAATTTAGACCAAGCCTACCTCCTGTGCTTTCTATCTTTCCTTAGGCTCTTATTCTACATCATCTTCTGATCTTCACTGTTCCTTCTCTCTCTTTCCTTGTCTCTGATCACTCTTTTTTTCTATTTATATCATTAATCATTGGGGGAACATTTTTCTGCTTTCTGCTTTTCTGAGTGTTTATGTGGAACAGCCCTGCATAGCCTTAAGCACACACACACACACACACACACACACACACGCACATGCGCACACACATGCACACTCTCTTTAGTATGAATTTAACCCAGTATTTGTGTTACCTCTATGTCAATTTAAAATTTAGCTTTGATTTTGGACTAAAAAATTGTTCTTGGGGACTGGAGCAACTTTTCATGCCAAAAGTAAGGAAGTTATCCAAAAAAAAAATTTCAATGATAAAGATATGTCCAAGAGACATGGATGCCAACTGAAAGAGTTCCCAGTGACCAAAGCTGGAACAGTTTGAATGACAAAATAAAACAGTGCGGGATTATAGACCAAAGAATAAAATGAATATCCATAAGTCCATATGGATATAAGTAAACAATTGATTAAATAAATGGGAGCAAACAGACAGCTCTCCCATGCAGAAGAATTCTGAATAATTTATGTAGATGCTCTATCTTCAAGAAAGATGAGTATGGGTTTCCACATAGTGCCTTCCTTCCAAAGAGTATGGTACAGAAATGTGGGAACTAGGAGGAAATAACTTTACAGTGGGGAAACCTGACCAGCACTACTTTAGCTCAGTGATCAAGGTCAACGTCAACCGTGATGAATCACGTGGATAGTATGTGCCTTGTTGTTATATTATGAGAAGTCTACTTTACCTCTGGTCTTCCTCCCCCAAATCCATAACCCCCTTCTAATCATGAAAGAAAAATCAGACAAATCCCAGTTGAGGGGCATCTTTACAAAATAGCTGACCTGTTATTTGGTACATGTTGGATAGCTAGTTTGTGCAAGCAGATAACGAATATCCCTGTTTATCACTCTCTCAAATTTAGAGGTCCTGTCTTCCTTCTATCTTCCCATGAGACAATGTGCAGAAGAATGTGTTGTCCAGCGTTCAAAGTCAGGGACTCTATGGATGGCCAAATACCAATGTCTGTTTTGTAATGAAGTGTCCAAGTGGACAGATTTTTATCTCCTTGGAAACACTGGCTGTGCAAGGAGCGGAGGTTGTCACTGATAGTTGCTAGGATAAGTTGCTATTGTATAGAAACTTGCTGCACGTAGATCCCAGCAGCAGATGTTTTGTCCAGTTTGCTCCTGGACTCCCTGTGTGCAAGTCCCCCCAGTGAACCTATATCTCAATCACTGTCCCTGGCCTTTTCTTTGGCCTCACCGGGCCATCACCACCTTGGGTTCAGAGTCTGCTGGGATGCGGTTGCACATAGTAGTCTTCTAATTATCTAGGTCATCAAAAACAAGGAAAGTCTGAGAAACTGTCATAACTAAGAGGAGCCTAAGGAGATATGATAACCATACATAATATAGCATCCTAAGTGGCATCCTGTGACAGAAAAAGGACATTAGGTAAAAAACGAAGAAAATCTGAATAAATATGGACTTTAATTAATAATAATAATTTTCCACTATTGGATCATTAATTATAACATGTACCATAATATTATCAAAACGCTAATAATTGGGAAAACTAACTGCAAAATGTATGGGAGCTCTACATACTATCTTCGTAATTTTTCCCTGTAAATATAAAAATACAATAAAATAAAGTTTATTACATATAAAAACAGAAGAGATAATGAAGACAAAAAAGTTGTCCTTGGGTAAAGGATTCATTTAGGGCACTTGCCAGAGCCAGTGGTGGAGGTATTTTGGAAGGAGTTTTTGGAGACAGAGAATGCATTAATAGTATATAGTGGTATTATTTCCCCATAATCTCAATTGTGCCCTAGCCAGCCTCAGATTAGTCTGGATTTTACATCTATTTTATTTCCGCGACAGAAGACTTCGATGACTTTACAAGAAGGGAAACTAGAAAAGTGTTTGACAGATTTCCTCAAAGACCAAGGACAGATTTCCTCAAAGAGAACAATACAACCAAGATACAGATGAGGTAATCATTTGGGATGTATTTATGGTGCTCTTGTTTCCCTCAGAGCTAACGTCTCTAGCTAGCCTCTTCAGATTGGCTAGACCTCACAACGCTTGAAAACCTTAGTGGGCTTACATCCTAAGATAACTGGCAGCAGATGATGATTGTAGAAGGATGCCCACTAAAAGTTGTTTGTGGTTTACTTTAGTTGGCTTAAAGGAAAAGATGGGAGAAGAAGAGAAAAAGAAGACAAAGGGGAGGAAGAAGGGGAGGAAGAGAAAGAAAGGGAATAAATGAACTTACCATTGAGAGGTATGTTTTCTCATTTTCTTGAAGGAAAAAAGAAAAGGAAGGAAGGAAGGAAGGAAGGAAGGAAGGAAGGAAGGAAGGAAGGAAGGGAGAAAGAAAAGGAGGAAGGGGGAAAGGAAGGGCCAAATCTGCATTTATGAAAAAAACCATGAAATTTGCATTTTGGACATTAAAAAACGTTAACTGTGGTGGCCAGCTTTTAAGGCTGAACTATTCCATGATCTGGTTCAGTTGTCAGGTGTAGATATGACCAGAGAGCCATAATCAAAGAGGAGCTTAGAAAGGGAGGAACAGAAGCCAAGGTTGTCGGTTATGAACAGTATTTTGTACCTCCCGCGAGCAGTAATGTGCCATGGAGAGCCAGACAGAGGAAATGCAGGTAACTAGGAGAAAGCAAAGGGTTGTAGAGAATAAAGCAGATTGCAGTTTGTCTTTGTGAATTTCACCATGTTTGGGAATACAAAAATTTCCGCTTTTGTTGCCTACCTGTGTACAGAGAAAGGAGAGTGGGGTGATGAGATCACGCCAAATCTCTCAACATCTCTCCGTCTCTGTCTCTGTCTCTCTCACTGACCTTCATTCTAATTAACCTGCTCCCCTATCATTTCCCTCCTTTTCATTTCTGTCATTTCCATTTCACAGTATCACTTGCCCAGTGAAAAGAGGCACAGACACATTCTATTTAGAAAGTGAGTGTCTCACTAGGGGTGACAAGTCTTTTTTTGAGGTCATTTATCTAATTGCTCTTTGCAGATAAGAATTAATTAGCCTGATTATTTTTCTTAGTTTTTGGATGGGTTCCCCACCTGAAGAGAAGAAATTTCTTGGTGTCAGTGATTAATTGCTCAGCCAGAAGCTTACTGCCTCGCATTTGTAATAAATGCCGACTAGCTCTTTAGGTCACATTAAGAACCAGACAGGTTGTGGTATAATGTACAGGATAATAAAGCACGTGTATAAATAGGGGCAGCAGCATTTGATTTTGATTAAATATTTTAATACATAAAAGGGTAAAGAGTTTCAAGATGCTGACGGTAAGAGCCCCCATCTAGGGCAGCTTCCCTCTCTCCTTCACGAGGCGCAAAACATCTCCAGATCATTGATAGCAAGTGGCATTTTGTGTAGGGTTTGTCTAACATGACCCCAGTGATCTGTGGGGTTTTGTTTTCTGTTTTTGTCTCTGTCTTTTATTTTTCCGTCAGAGAACACCTAAAAGGACAGGCACACTCAGAGCAGATTCTTTTTCTATCTAGAATAGAAAGGAATGAGATTCTTCTTGGTTTACTTCCAAATTAGTGTGTGTGTGTGTGTGTGTGTGTGTTTTGTTTTGTTTTTGCAAATTGGTGTTGTTGCTGGAGTCTATGTGGAAGGTCTCCAGATCTCAAAAATAAATTCAAAGATGAGCAAGCCAAAAAGTGATAAAGGCCTGCCACTGTGAAGTAAGTCTGTAAAGAGGAAACTCAAATCCATGAGTGAATTTAGAAGCTGTCTTAGTTCGTTTGGCTGCTGGGACAAATTATCAAAGACTGGGTGGCTTAAATAACCAATAACTCTGGGGGCTGGAAAGCCCAAGATTAAGGCTCTGGAAGATTCAGTGTTTACTGAGAACCACTTCCTGGTTCATAGACCCAACCTCTTGCTGTGGAGAGAGAGTTCCATGCAATCTCTTTTATAAGGGCACTAATTTCATTCTGGAAGTCTCCACCCTCATGACCTAATTAACTCTCAAAGGCCCCACGACCAAATATCATCACATTGGGTGTTAGGGTTTCAACATATGGATTTTCAGAGGACACAAATATTCAGTCCATCACATAAGGCAAGAGTTATATTCTGTGGGTGGTTCAGGTAAAGACATAGGGTTTTAAATAATCTAAGAGTATTGCTCCCGTTTCCATTTTTAAAGGAGGATTCTGTAAATACAGATATTTTAGTTTTTGAGGTTATTTTAGAAAAAAAAAAAAAAAGAAAACAAGCCCAGGAGAAATTATATATTTTATGGAAGGTCATGTTCGTTGAGCAAATTAAGCAAAGCCAGATTTACAGCAGACTGCTTTTGATTCCATGGCCGATTTATTAAATTTTTGTTTACAAAATAGATAATGACTTGTAGTATTCATTAAGATAGAAGTGTTGAATGAGAACTATTTTGGAATAAAAATATTGTCCAAATAAAGTACTGTTTTCTTTAGAAGAAATATCTCTATGAACTGGATGATTTGATCAGTAAGAAGGATGTTTTATTTTTTCCCTAAGAGACTAAATAATAGAACATTTACTCTCATTATGTGATGTTACTGAAAATAATCAAATCTAACATGTTTTCTTTCCTTTAGGGAGGCCCAACAAGTAATTAAGAAATTGTGTGATGACCTATTTAATCTTTTTTATCCTATGTCCTATTTTTCCAAATATCACATCTACTAAAAAAACCAGGACCTGCACATAGTAGACCCTTCATCAGCACATACTGAGTAAACAAATGAATGAATTGAATAAATGAAGCCATTAAATATGACAGTTTGGGGGCGCCTGGGTGGCGCTGTCGGTTAAGCGTCCGACTTCAGCCAGGTCACGATCTCGCGGTCCGTTGAGTTCGAGCCCCGCGTCAGGCTCTGGGCTGATGGCTCAGAGCCTGGAGCCTGTTTCCGATTCTGTGTCTCCCTCTCTCTCTGCCCCTCCCCCGTTCATGCTCTGTCTCTCTCTGTCCCAAAAATAAATAAACGTTGAAAAAAAAATTTTTTTTTTTTTGAAATAAATATGACGGTTTGGTGAAGGTAGGCGAGCTTGGTATTCTATCTTTTCTTATCTCTTATTTCCAGCTTTTTCTAAGTTACATACAGTAGAAAATATTGGTAGCTAATTTGGTAGCTTCGAGTTTACCAATTTTATTACAAACTTCATTGGGTGCAATGGTATGTATGAATCCATGAATCTGTCCTGTGTGATTCAATAACACAGTACAGTGATCTCTCCTATGTCAAACAAGGAAGCTCTCCTATGACACCCTTCACCCACCCTTCAGTTTCAGATTATTCAGAAACACTGTAGAGATATTCTTATACTTTTTTGTTAATGTTTATTTATTTTTGAGAGAGAGAGAGAGAGAGCGAGAGAGCACACACAAGCGAGGAAGGGGCAGAAAGAGAGGGAGACAGAATCCAAAGCAGGCTTCAGGCTCCAAGTTGTCAGCACAGAGCCCAATGCAGGGCTTCAACTCACAAACCGCGAGATCATGACCTGAGCTGAAGTCAGATGCTCAACTGACTGAGCCACCCAGGTGTCCCAGGGATATTTTTAAATGCCATTTATTGGTTATGCTTATTTTCAAGGGCCTGTTTTTCATATGCTGTTTTATAAATCTTTCCATAATCTCTGACTTCTGGTTAATTATAAAGAAGGGATTTTTCTTCTTCAACCACCTGTCAAGATTTCTACGGCTATTCGACATGACTGAATGCTTCTGTTTCCTTCCACTCTCTTTTCACAAAAAATAATGAAATTAGCTACCAAGCTGTTGAGCATAGATATTTCACGCTGTATTCTCTTCCTCTCAGGCTGTTGTGAAATGATTATGGGCGAGGGTGACATTGTTTACAGTTTACATCAACATGTTTCAAATTCCCTTATCTTATGGAAGAACTAATTGTTCTGCAATGATTCAAAATGGACATTTGTTCCTTTTTTTGTTTTGTTTTTTGTTTTGTTTTTTTGGGGGGGTTTTTTGGTTTAAATGGATAATTTATTCAGAAGACAGTAGTCAAAATGCCTGAATTCAAAATATAGGCAAATCTGCTGCGGGTCTAAAAACACAAAAATAATATGATGCAATGAAATTGCAGTACTATTTAGTGGTTAAAAACTATGAAGCAGCTAATTTATCAGTCTTTCTATCCAGAGTTCAAAAAACAGCCTTATTAACAAGGATCATGTTTCCCCACCTGTGACTCTCTTCTCAATCCATTGCCTATTAAACATTAAATAAGTTTTCAAGAAAAAAAAAGAAAATCATATTGGATGCAACATTGTGTATCTTCAAGAAGCATTTCTAAAGTGCTTAGAAAAGCATTGGCATTGGCAACCATGATATATGTATGTGTTAGATAAAAGTCAAGGATTCCTGCAGACCTGTTTTTTATTTGCACCTTGAACCTATATGCTGAACTTGTAAACTAGTTTTCATGTGTAGACTAGATCATTCAAATGTTATATTTTACACTGGTAATTAACTATGAAAATTATAATCAACTTTTGTTGGTTGAAGTTCTAGTCAAGAAAAATAAGCTATACAAACAAATAGAAGGTATCCATCATTATCAGACCAAATCAACAAATGTGTCAGACATATCTATGTCATGAAGATACTATATGCCATTGTGACTTGAGACCTCATCTAAAAATTTGGCAAATTTTAGAGAATGTGGGTACTTCCTTTCCGCAGAAAGTTAACTTCTAAAATATTCTGTGAACATAAAATTTGCGAATACATTCTCCTAATATAATACACTTCTTAAAATCCAACTTAAACACACACACACACACACACACACACACACACACAAGAGTTCTTTAGTATAGACGAGGAAAAATAATTTTCCCTCTACTCTTCTGAGTTCTTTACTGAGACCCCTGTAATAAAACAAAGAATAACAAAATAAAATCAAATAGAAGTTTATTAATATGTATACCTTGTGTATACAAAAAACATAACCAGGGAAAAATGAGTAACTCTCAGAGGTAGCTGAGAACTCCAGCTTAAATATCTAACTAAAGACAAAAGAAAAAGGTAAAGGGATACCAGTAATAAGGGGGTTACCTGGAAAAGCAAGGTAAACAAGAGTATTTTATGCATATGTAAGTGGGCATGTTATCCACTGATAAGAACCTAACGTTGTCTCCAGGAATTAACATTTGTCCTTCCTAGCGGAGAAGAGAAGGGACACTTTTGTAAATTTCTGTCCTCCTTTTGGGCAAAGAAGGAAAAGACCAGAAGTGTTTTCTTGTATCTGCTTCTTCTAGATTGCCTTCAGCTCAAAATAATCCTTATGCCAAGGTGGCATATTTTGGGGTGGCATATTCTGCTACTCCTCATTAGAATAAGCCTTTTTAAATCAATTAATTGTCAAATGCTGTCCTATGTTCTGATTAGGGCTGTTGCTCTTTCTCTAGAGCTTAGAGGCCCATAGAGGAGAGTTTTTCAGGAGGTGGAATGTTGTGTCTCTCATCTAGAGATCTCACCTGGGTGGAGCTCACAGGTAAAGTAAGAACATGTTCGGAGGAGAAGCTCTTTGATATATCAGAGATCTCTAATCTTTGGTGGTGAGCAAGGTCTGGAAAAATAAAACTCTTGAATACTTTCAGAAGACCTTTCCCAGGAACAGAACCTAACAGCAAACTCTGAGTAAGAGGGATAAATATCTTCAAATATTTTCAATTCCTCTCATTGAATCAACCTTTCTGAAGCTCCTTTTTCCTCTCTGCCACGGTTCATTTGTCTCATCTTCTTTGAAGTGTCCTAAACTAATGCTATCTGATGATTTTCTTCTGCTGTGAAATTGCTTCCTTGAGTCTATCTGACACATTATCTTGTTCCTCTTCTGACACCATGTTGATTCCAGGCTGCCCCATTTAGTACAGAGCACACATACAGCACCGGCAGCCAGCAAGAGAATTTAGAAGGATTAGATAGACATTAAATGAGGAATGTTGGATGCACAGCAAAAGTTTAAAACCAAAAATTTGAATCTCCAATTGCAGGGGTTCTCTATAGCCCCAACCTCACGTAATTGCAGGGCCCTGATGAGTGAAGAATAGGTCCGTCACCCAGAGCCTCAGCCTTCTCACTGGGAGTGTCTTTGTTTTAATTAATTCCCACATCACGAGGTTTGGCCTGCTGAGTGTCGTCATTGTGTCCTGCTCTTCATACTTCTGCCTGTGGATTCTGGTTCTCTAGTACAGAGTCTTTCCAAAGATCCTTCTTGGTAAACATCCCTAACCTTAACTTCCTCAAATTTCTTAATCAGATGGGGCTTCCAAGCAAAAAGTGAATGAGTATCAGTTAGGGCTACAGAGACCCTACGGTGGTATCTTCTTCTCAGCCAATCAGTGTGAGAATCTCCTTCAGTTAAGGAGAGTTTTGAGCATCACTTTCCTCTTTTTGGGGGGGAGGGTTGTTTGCATTTATTTATTTATAATTTTTTGAACTTAAATCTAAGTTAGTTAACATATAGTGTAAAAATAATTTCAAGAATAGAATTTAGTGATTCATCACTTACATATAACACCCAGTGCCCACCCCAACAGGTGTCCTCCTTAATGTTCTTCACTCCTTTAGCCCTTCCCCCCACTCAACACCCACCAGCAACCCTCAGTTTGTTCTCTGTACTTAAGAATCTCTTAAGGTTTGTCTCCCTCTTGTTTTTATATTATTTTTGCTTCCCTTCCCTTACGCTCACTTGTTTTGTATCTTAAATTCCACATATGAGTGAAATCATATGATATTTGTCTTTCTCTGAGTGACTTATTTCACTTAGCATAATACACTCTAGTTCCATCCACTTTGTTGCAAATGGCAAGATTTCATTCTCTTTGATCACCGAGTGATACTCCATTGTGTGTGTGTGTGTGTGTGTGTGTGTGTGTGTGGTGTATATATATATATATATGTATATATATAACACATCTTCTTTATCCATTCATCGTGGACGTTTGGCTTTTTCCATACTTTGGCTATTGCCAATAGTGCTGCTATAAACATTGGGGTGCATGTGCCCTTTCAAATCAGCACTCCTGTACCCTTTAGATAAATACCTACTAGTGCAATTGCTGGGTCAAAGGTAGTTTTATTTTTAATTTTTGAGGAACCTGCCTACTGCTTTCCAGAGTAGCTGCACCAGTTTGCATTCCCACCAGCAGTGCAAAAGGGTTCCTCTTTCTCCATATCCTTGCCTACATCTGTTGCTGCCTGAATTGTTAGTTTTAGCCATTCTGACAGGTGTGAGGTGGTATCTCATTGTGGTTTTGATTTGTATTTCCTTGAGTGATGTTGAGCATTTTTCTTATGTGTCTGTGAGCCATCTGGATGTCTTCTTTGGAAAAGTAGTATACTCAGGTCTTTTGCCCATTTCTTCACTGGGTTATTTGTTTTTTGGGTGTTGAGTTTGATGAGTTCTTTATAGATTTTAGATATTAACCCTTTATCTAATATGTTATTTGCCAATATCTTCTCCCATTCCATTGATTGCCTTTTAGTTTTCCTGATCATTTCCTTTGCTGTGCAGAAACTTTTTATCTTGATGAGGTCCCAATAGTTCACTTTTACTTTGTTTCCCTTGCCTCTGGAGACATGTCAAATAAGAATTTGCTGTGGCTGAGGTCAAAGAGGTTGTTGCCTCTTTTCTCCTCTAGGATTCTGATAGCTTCCGGTCTTACGTGTAGGCCTTTCCATTTTGAGTTTAGTTTTGTATACAGTATAAGAAAGGGGTCCAGTTTCAGTCTTCATGTCCCTGTCCAGTTTTCCCAACACCATTTACTGAAGAGACTGCCTTTTTTTCCATTGGATATTCTTTCCTGCTTTGTCACAGATTATTTGGCCATACACCTGTGGGTCCATTTTTGGGTTCTCTATTTTGTTGCATTGATCTATGTGTCCGTTCTTGTAATAATACCATACTGTCTCGATGACTACAGTTTTGTAATATAGCTTGAAGTCCGGAATTGGGATGCCTCCAGCTTTGGTTTTCTTTTTCAGGATTGCTTTGGCTATTTGGGGCCTTTTGTGGTTCCATGCACATTTGGGGATTGTTCTAGCTCTGTGAAGAATGCTGGTATTATTTTGATAAGAATTGCTAGCATTACTTTCCATACTGAAAATATTGAGCTGGTCAGCTCACTGTTATCAGTACAGTGCACAGTATTAAGAAATATTTTATATATATATATCCCCACACATATATGTAAACATATGCTTATAGATGTACACACACACACACACACACACACACACAAACACACAATGATCTCTCTATGTATGTGTCACTATTTTCTTTTTCTATCCCCCTTTTCCATGGTTGTAAATATCGTCTCTGTCAATTAGAAACTTATGTACATTGTCTTTGATATATTTGCTGCTTTACTTAATCGTTGTGCTTACTTATTTAATGGAACTGGTCTCTCAACTGTTCTGACCATTTTCCCCACTCACTACCAGCATCCCTCCCCGGCCCACCTTTTTCTTGTCCCTAATAGCTGTCTTTCTCCTCAAGTTTCCTTGCATTCATCCACCATGCTGCTTCCTGCATTCAGGGAAGACAAAGGGAGTGATGGAGAAATTGGAAGTTCAGGAAAGAGAAGGTGTAAGGCAAAGGAAAAAGAAAGAGAAAATGGAAAGAAAGGGGACTAATGCTTTTGTAAAATATATAGAAATGTATTACTAAAACATGAAATAAAAACCACAATCTGTAATTTTTGATTACTAGGTTCAATAGACATAAAATTACTCTGCCAAATTGCTATCAATACCTCTAAATTCTTTCTCTCAATTTCAATATTTATCTCATTGCAAACAGTTTAGGGACTAGCTCTCTGAAAGTTATAAACTTGAAAATAATTTGTATATTTCTGAGTCCAAATTAAGCTTCTATCATGGTTACATTACTTTATTCAAGTACATTAAATTAATTCATTTTTTAAAAACTAATTCATTTGTTGGGTGGGTGCGTGGGTTACTCAAAAGCAAGCAGCTATTGAGTAATTATAGCAGAGGAAAATCACACAATGTTAGGGATACAGATCAAGCAATGTACCTGATTATGTTATTTTTTTACCTACGTAGAAAGTCATGCTTTGAAAGTTACTTCCTAATGTGATGGGAAATCTTATATGAGTTTTTAAGGACATTTTATATTTGTAATTTACTTGACATTACTTTCCATGTGGAGTGCTGGTTCATGCTCTTTGCCAGTTGTTGTTTTTTTTAAAGAATAAATCTTTCAAAGTTGATTGGCAGGGATTCTTTCTATATCATGCATCAACTTTTTGCCTGCAATTTTCTTTAGAAATGTTTTCCTAGTTTCTCCCTTGTCTTAACACAGAAGTTAAACATTTTTATTTGTCCAAGTCGACCGCGTTTTACTGTTGTTGTTTCCTATCTTCCTATCAGGCTTTCACAAGTCTTTTCTGTAGCTAAATTATAAAAGTGATCCCCCAAGGGCCTTTGTTACTGCTTTTCTCCCCGCAGTTTTCACAACTAATCTACTAGGTATATTATTGTGGTTGATGTTACATAAGAGGTTGTGGGTTATTCCTAATTCTATTTCCAAATGCCAATCCGGTTGTTGAATAATCCGCCTTTCCCTCTTGGGATGGAAATTTCACCTTTAGGAAATACACAATCCACACAAACATGGATGAATCTTGGGAATTTCTGTATTTTCTAATGACCTATCTGCTGATTCTCTATCTGCAACATGCTACTTTAATTACTGTAGCTTTGCAGTAAATTTTGACACCTGGCAGAGCAAGTCCTCTCTCATTATTCTTATTCACAATTCTCTTGCCTACCTTCATGTATTTATTCTTGCAGTTAAAAGTTATTATCAAGTTGTCAAGGTTTTTAAAAAAATACATTAGGATTTTTATGTGAGTGGCACCATGTTTATAAGATGATTTGGGGGAAATTGACATCTTTACAATTTTTAGTTACCCATCCAGGAAGACAATATCTTGTCAACAATTCAGGTCCTATTTTATATCCTTCAGGAAAATTTTATGTTTTATGAGCCTTACATACTCCACATTTAGTTACTTCTAGATATTTCATAACTTTGGTTGTTCTTCTAAATATTCTTTTAAAATGACATAACGGGTTGCTTATTGTAAAAAAGGGAAAGCTCACTTGTATTCTATCTGGCTACCTACAATACTCTTTTCGTACTAATAGTTTCATAATTTTTCAATTAATCCTCCTGGAAATTTTAGGTGTGTGAATATAGTCTCATTAATTTCTGATCACTTTATTGTTTCCTGTCCAATATATGCCTCATCTTTTTTTTCTTACTGCAATGTTCAAAAACTTCAAAATAATGTTGAATGGAACTATAAGGAGCCGTAAGTGAAAAAACCCAAAAATTAAATCTCATAAATATGTATGGTGCTTCACCACTGCATTATAACAAAAATATTCTGTATTTTAATGAGATTAATGAGTGCTGGACTAATGTATACAAATGGATGCATTCAGGTGGCGTTACACACTGTTTGAGCAGGGGCTCCTTCCTTGCACCGAGACTGAAAGTATTGAGGGTTAAGAGTCCAAAGTTTAAAGAAGAAATGAAAATGATCGGGATATTTTCTCCCAAAGTCTGAAGATTGTACGAGCTGGAGGTGAAATGACTGTTAATAAATCAGCCTAGTTCCTTGTGTCCTTGAGTGATAATCTACGAACCCAAATACTTTTAAGTCCCTTTTATATTAATTTTTCTATTACAAAATCCTCACTAATAGCCTTCCTCCTTGTTCCTGCAGCCTAATTCCATGCCACCTTCTCAGAACTGAACCCACTAATGTCTTCCAACAGCAAACAGAAGATTGTATAATCTACAATCTTCCCAATCCCCATCAGTCCTATGTCCATCATTCTACAAGCGGGAAATGTGTAGAAAGTATTACAGCCAACACTGACTAGATTTTTAAAGTCATAGTCTCACTCATATTTCTCAACACTTCCGTCATTAGTGCCAGGTCCAAGGTTTGATTCATGGTGAGTGAGGTCCTTAGGCACAGGTAACTCAAAACCTCATATTCCCCTCATATTCCCCACAGTATTCTTTTATCTCTTCCCTTCCACAAGTGCTATGTTTATAGGAATATTTCTATAACATTTCTATTGAGATGTTCTCCTGTCTTTGTGTTAATCAGTTACCATACTATTACATTGGTAGCACTTGTCCATTGTTCTGATTGTATAGCCCATTGTTGGTGGCATCACATACTCTTTGCGCATCATGAATGTTTCACTTGGTTCCTCCTGTAAATTAGAATCTTTAGACATCACTTCTGTCTTCTCTTCTTCTCTTCTCTTCTCTTCTCTTCCCTTCTCTTCCCTCTCTCTTTCTTTACATTTCCCTCTTCACTTCAGTGACTGTTTCTTTTCATAGCACCAACAAGGATTTCCTTCCCTTTGGCCTTAAAATACTGAGGATACACCCTGTCCATACCTTTACTAGCCAGACCTAAAAGGACCACCATAATTCCAATTCTCCCAAATTTATGGCATGCGCACATACACATGTGCACACATTTGTTGAAAAGTCACTTTTGCCATATCAGAGCTCCCAATGTAAGAAGCGTCATTTGTATATCAGTAAGATTTTGCCATGTGCCACAAACCTTTGTAACTAAAATGACAATCATTTTCTTTAGCTCATAATTTTGTGGGTCGGTTGGATGGTTCTAGTCTGGACCAGGGCTGTAGTGTTCTTGCAGATGAGCGGTTATCCATTGTTGAATTGGCTGGAGGATGCGGTGCCTCGGTCCTCTACCACATGGCCTCCTGTCCTCCAACTGGTTAGCTTGGACTCATTCACTCAGCGGTCTTAGGGTTCTAAGTGCGGGCGCACAAGTCCTGAAGTGCAAGTGATTTTTAATCCTGCATCATGTTTTCTAATACCCACTGACCAAAGAAAGGCACATGGCCAGCACAGAATCATGGAGAAAGAAAACAGATTCCCCCTCTTGATGAGAGCATTCACAGCATCCCATCTCGATGGTATGGATCATAAGAGGGCAAGCATTCAGAGTCATTTTTATAATCTACAATTAGCGATTGATTTTTTTTTCCCCTAAGGAGCGAGTCTGTACACAAGAAAGGAGGAAAGTTCACCATTTAGAAACACAATATGATACTTTTCTGGGCACTAAATTACACGTAGTCAAGTGATTCTCATGAAGCTGACACTGTTAACACCAAGATGAGAAAACCAAAACTAGCCCTAATGTAGTCCTTCAAGAAATACTAAACTAAGCCAAGATTTACACATAGGTCTTCTTGGCTTCTAATTCCAGGCTTTTCCTACAATGAATACAATATTCTCCTAATACTAGGTAAAGGCGAAGATTTTTTTTAATGTTTATTTTTGAGAAAAAGAAAGAGAGAGAGAGAGAGCATGAGCAGGGGAGGGACAGAGAGAGAGGGAAATACAGAATCCAAAGCAGGCTCCAGGCTCTGAGTCATCAGCACAGAGCCTGACACAAGGCTCCAACTCACCACCTGCAAGATGGTGACCTGAGCTGAAGTCGGGCGCTTAAACAACTGAGCCACCCAGGCGCCCCAATATGTATATTTTTAAATATGTCTCAAAGGATCCCAACCCTAGCTGTATTCCTCTCACCCAAAGCTGGGAATTACCCTCTGGTTATTTTCCTCTCTATAGTTGTAGGAGGACGCGATGAAGATGAAAACTCAGAAATTCCAACTCTGAATGGAACTACATTAAGGGTTTATTGTAAATTGGAGTGAGCAGACATATTTTGACCCAAATTATAGATATGTGTTCCCAGGCCCATGAATTACAGGCAATTTGTTCGCATTATAGTAATAAAACTATATGCTTGGTGAGCACATAAATCGCCGATAATGATGTGTAAAGCATGATGTTTACAAATAAAAGGGTGTTGTTGCATGACAGATTTTGCTCTTAATATCCTTCTTTTGTTCGCTGACTTGGCCATCCTTTTTGGACCACAGGTTTTGAGCAGGGAGAAGAAAAAAATGCAGAGTATCACATGCAAACATATATCACAGATAGGAAGAAGCAATGTGCGTCCACACAGAGCATGACTTCAAAGTCTAAATATTGTCACAAGAATGGGCCTCCTGTCAACCTTATGGGGCAGGTATTTAGCACATCTCCGTCTTCTATACTACCATTCTGAAATCCTTTTTTACATTATTGACTTGACAGAAAATACTTATCGGAGCCTTTCCATGTGGTTATTCAACCTGCTGTAAGGTGTCGTGACATTTTCACCTGACGCCAGAGAACTTATTGTTTACGATTATCATTTTAGCAAAACTGAAAAAAGCCTGTCTTCTCAATTACCTCAGTGAAAAGGATAGATAACAAATTAACACATGATCATACATTAAGAAAAAAAAAAAAAAAGAAGATACCCAGTGATCTAAAATGGGCGTTGAATTCTTAAAATCAAAAATGCATTTATTCTACAACGTGGGGCTTTTAAGAGGTCCTCTGTTCCTCCCCAAACACACATACTTGACGATCGTGACTCATTCATTGGTGGGTGTCAGTCCCCTTTTATCTGATCCATATTGATGATCAGACAGAGAAAGGACATACAGGCGTCCTGAACTAATCACTGGCACAGGAAAAAATGGGAAGGAATCTTGAATGGCTTCCATGAATCATACATCTTCTGACAAACTCCGTCACTCCTAAGTAATTAGTGTTTTCAAAAATACACATGAGGAGAGTAGAGTAAAGAACATCCTTATAATAAGACAGGTACTATTGGACTCTAAGAATGTAACAGCTAACGGGATTAATATTTCTCCTTTGGGGGAACAACCTTTTGTTATTTGGTCAGCCAGGAGGCGTTGGACGTTGTAATGGGGTGGGGGAAAGTCATTTTCAGCATTTTCATTTCAACATTTGGCCCAAGTGAATGGAAGCAGGAGAGGTGCAAACTGGTCTTCAATCGCGGGTACAGCATGAAAGTAAGATGTCTTTTCTTAACCAGAGTGACAGGAAGCTGAGTAGCGCTGAGGCTGGATGACAAAATGCAAGGTTGTCTCCGACAAGATACTCTAGGTGCACATGTTAAAAACAAGAACTGGTATGAATGGAAGTGCTACGTGAAATTAAACGAGAAAGAAATACGGTGGGATTGTCATTTGCATAAGCCATTTAACTCAAATCTCCCCAGTTTAGAGGGAACCACTATTACAGTGAGAGACAGATCACCGTCTCGGAGAGGACGACCTGTGGAGAGTTCAATACAGGTGTTATTTACTCAGGTATAGGAGGATTTAAGGAGCCCACAAGGGATAATATATTGCTCTAGAACTAGTAACAGGTAGCCGTTGCCATCCGTGATCTGAAGGGCAGGAGGAGGAAACAGTTACTTGAGTAAAGACAAGGTAAGGGTATGGAGAGGGCTCTTTGTTTAGGAAGCACTTGGGGACAGGAACGTAAATGCTCTAATTGCTTATGCTTCTTCCTCCAATTTCTCAGCAGCGCCTCGTGGTCCGAACCCAGCTGGACTCCAGAAGGCCAGGGAGCCTCCCTGGTTTATTGCACAGGACTCAGAGCCTCAATCCCCAAACATTTACAAATATGGAAGGGGGGTCTGGGGTGAGAAATGCAAAGGGTCCAGCATTCAGCTTTAATTCCGCCATGATAGTCAGCGCTACTGAGTTCCATGAGGAACTCTCACTTCACCTCTCCTCACATATTTCTCAGCTACAGACATTGACCTCTGAGGACACTCTCCCTTTGCTCTCTTTCTCTCTCCAATCCCTGCGTCACAGAACACAAACTACCCTTGGGGATCCAGCCGGCCGCCCTTTTGTCTTCCTGAACCCTCATTCCAGAATATTTTTTTACAAAAAGACCTTGACTTTTTGAAAGATGATGTTTGTCATTCTCTGTCTTCAGGATCCCTTGGCTCCGGAGGTGCATCCAATCAAAATCCTGTGTGCCGAGGGTAATGCCCTGTTGTGGACACGGCTCTTTGCGTGTTTACTTGTTTAGGATGAAAAGCCAGCATACTCCAGAGCCCGGGAGAGACTGTGCCAGGAGACCTACTTTGTAGCTTTGGTAACCTTGTGACTGCTGGCAATTTTTCCAACTGTGTTAACGTTGATATTTTTAATCTTTGAAATGGGCATGAAAATACCTACCTTATTTCCCTTGCATAAAAAAAAAATAAAGTACTTTGTGCAAGTGACCTTTAGAAACCACATTTTAATCTTAAAATATAAACAGGCATCTTTGATTATTTTTCACACAAGCAGGAATAATCACTGCAAACCAGTTAACCATGGGCCATTCATAAAATCATAACATGTTGCCACTGAGTGGGGTAAAACATCACAGGCGTTCTCAGCGAAGGGCTCCGTTTGTTTGCTTGCTGAATTCTTTTGATCAGACTGTTTGAGTTTTCCTTCTTAATCATTAAAGTTTCTACTTCATCTAAACCTTTTTAAACGTCTCAACAATCCAAGCACGTATAAAGGAATAGCTGCTTCCCTCGCCTTTATTCCCTGTCGGTCACTCAAAACGGCATGCATGATAAGGATCAGTCAAGACTGTGTAAATGACCAGAAGGCTCAGAGGTTTGAAATTTAACATGTTTCCAAATACCGTTGTTGTATTTATTACCTTAGCCCTTTCCCTAACAGCTGGGAGCCCCTTGGAAGGAGATGCTAACAATGAGAAGGAATAAATACATCTTACAATCTGAGTGTGGCATGCTTCCCAAGGAATTAAATATACGCTGACATCTGCCATGTTCCTGCCTTTCATCTCTACCCCACCCAATCCTAGATCTCTCAGCTCTACTCAGGAGGCCCCCCAGACCCACCTGCATTTCCCTGAATGGACCTTCATATGCCAGGCCTCATGGCTTTGCTCAGGCTGTCCCTGCTGTCTAGAATGCCCTCACCGTTCCCCTCTGCTTCTGCAAAAGACTTGCTTACCTTCCGTCTATGCTTTTTTCCCAGAGGCTGTATCTGGATCTCCATCAAGAGATCACTACCCCCTTTTATGTGCTCTCCACATGACCTGACATATGTGTACCATGCCTGAAACGTTTACTTAGGTCTGCGTGTCTATGTATCCGTCTTCTCAATTGAAATGCAAGCCCCCTGAGGATAAGATCTATGCCTTATGTCTTTTCTATCTCCGATGACTGGACCCTTGAATAAACTCCGTTGCTTGCTTGCTGAATGAATGCATCGCTGTGAGAATGATTGTAAGGATTCTCAAAAAGAAAATGTGCTAGATGGGTCAACTTTAACTGCCCTTTTTTTCCCCAGAATAACCGATTGTCCTCCTGTAAAATGGGATAGGGCCAGACTCCGTCCGTTGTTTACTTATCGCCAAGCCCGCAATCTCCAAGAAACTGGAGATGCTGAAATCGAAAGTGACATTCCACTCATGTGTCACTTCTCTTTTGCTGATTCCCCTTCAGATTTGAAACTTCTCAACACTCTCTTGGTGTTCTACACGCCTTTTATGGCAGGTTCCCATATCAGTGCTATGCACGCGATTTCGACATCGATCTATCTTTCTCACATTTTCAAGAGCAGACAGATAGAGTCACCTGCGTCCTTGACATCTCTATTTGGGTACCCTGGCTCTTTGGGCTCCCCAGTTCCCAAACTATACTCATCTGCTTGCCCTTATTCTCCAGTTTGCCTCCTCTGGATTCCTGTTCCAGGGGATGATAACGTCAGTTGCCAACATGAGAAACTCTTCTCCTTCACCTTCCACATCCAATCACTCATGAAAGCTTTTTTTTTTTGATGTTTATTTATTTACTTTGAGAGACAGAGAGAGGAGGGGCAGAGAGAAGGAGAGAATCCCAAGCAGGCTCCACGCAGCCACCATGGAGCCTGATGTGGGCCTCAAACTCCCGAACTGCAAGATCATGACCTGAGTCAAAATCTAGAATTGGAAGTTTTATCAACTGAGCCACCCAGGTGCCCCTGACTAAATCGCATTTTTGAAATCAGGTTTTCTTTTGAAATGCACTTTATATACAACAATACACACCCATTTTAAATGTATGGTTTAATTAGTTTTGATGAACATGTGCACCCAGGTAATTATGCCCCTAATTAAGATAATAAAACATCAAAACATCAGGGCGCCTGGGCGGCTCAGTCGGTTAAGTGTCTGAATTCAGCTCAGATCATGATCTCATGGTTGGTGAGTTTGAACCCCACATCTGGCTCTGTGCTAACAGCTCAGAGCCTGCAGCCTGCTTTAGATTCTCTGTCCCCCTCTCTCTCTGCCCCCTCCCCCACTTGTGTGCGCACGCAGGCAGGCATGCACATTCTCTCTGTCTCTCTCAAAAATAAACATTAAAAAAAAAAGATAATGAGCGTGTCTGGGTGGCACAGTCAGGTAAGTGTCTGACTTTGGCTCGGGTCATCATCTCACAGTCACAGTTTGTGGGTTCGAGCCCTGCATCAGGTTCTGTGCTGATAGCTCAGAGTCTGGAACCTGCTTTGGACTCTGTGTCTCCCTTTCTGTCCCTCTGGGGCTCACACTCTGACTCTCTCTGTCTCAAAAATAAATAAAACATTTAAAAAAAAAAGATAATAAAACATTTCCATCATTTCAAAAAGTTCGCCTTTAGCCTACTGCGGTCAATCTACCCCAGATACCTCCACAGTATCAGGCAATCACAGTTCTCTTTTCGTCACTATTGATTAGTTTTTCTCATTATATATATATATATATATATATATATATATATATATATATATTCTGATATATTCTGATATATATGTATTTTATTTCCTTTTATTACCTTATTGCACTGGTTGGGACCTCCAGTAAAATTCTGATCATAAAAGGTATAGACAGACGTCCTTGCTTTGTTCTCAATTTAAAGGGAAATGTACTTTATTTTAGCATAAGTATATATATATATATATATATATATATATATATATATATAATTCCCATAAAACAGATAATCATACGGTATATAATCATTTATGTGTATGTGCCTCCTTTTGCTCAGAAGAATGTTGTTGAGGTTTTTCCATGTTGTATACATTAGTAGTTCATTTCTTTCAGATGTTGGGTGGTATTCCATTGTATGATTATATAACCACTATGAATACATTTCTTGGCCGATGGACAATTAGATTGTTTCTAGTATGGATAATATAAATAAAGCTTATAAAATTTGCATCCAGATTTTTTGTAGGCATATATTTTCTTTTGGGGGGAAATATCTAGAAATGAAATTTCTGTGTCCTCTGTGAAGTATTCCTTTACCTTTGTAAGAAACTATCAAAATGTGTTCCAGAATAGATGTACCATTTACAACTCCTGCCAGCAAATGAGACATTCAATTGTTCCACATCTTCAATACTTGTTACTCTCAGACTTTTTAATTTTAGCCAGTCTAGTATATGAATAATGGTACCTCATCGTGATTTCCAATTTGAATTTATTTGTGACTAATGATGTTGAGCATTTTTCTTTTTCTTATTGACCATTCCTTTTTTTTTTTCTGATGGCTGTGCAAATGTATGCGCCACATTTTATTGGGTTGTTTGTCTTATAATAGAGTTTCAAGAGTAACTTAACCATTCTGGATACAGAATGCAAATATTTTCTCTCAGCGTATGCCTTGACTTTACATTTTCTCAATGGTATCCTTTGAAGAACAGAAGTTTTCTTTCTTCCCTCTTTGTCTCCTTCTTTTTCCCTTTATTCCATTCTTCTTAATTACTTAGAATTAAAAAGTGTAGAATAATGTCATCATCGAAAAATAAAGATAGTTTGATTCTGATATATATGTATTTTATTTCCTTTTATTACCTTATTGCACTGGTTAGGACCTCCAGTAAAATTCTGATCATAAAAGGTATAGACAGACGTCCTTACTTTGTTCTCAATTTAAAGGGAAATGTACTTTATTTTAGCATAAGTTATGGTGACAGCTATAGATTATATATGCCCTTTATCTGGTTGCAGGAGTTTCTTACTATTCCTGGTATGTAGAGGCTCTTTATCATGAATGAGCATTGGATTTTGTCAGGAGTTCTTTTCTACACCTGTTGAAATAATATATATTCTTATTTATTCCATCGAAATAAAGAATTACATTGATGGATTCCAAAAGGTAAACCAACCTTGTGGCCCTGGAACAAACTGTAATTGAGACTCATGGTAATTTTTATACATTGCTGGATTGGATTTGCAAATAGTTTGTTAAGGATTTTAAAGGTATTTTGATAAGGGATATTGATCTCTAATTGTTCCGTCTGAGAGTGTCATTGTCTTGATGAAAAATCAGGATAGTTCTGGCTTCTTACAAGGAGTTAATCACTTTGATTTGACTTTTTCCTCTTCGAAGTGGAAATTAAAGAATCAAAAGTGTGAGCATTTTTAAGGCTTTTGATATACATTACCAAATTGCCCTCCAGGAAAACATACCAATTACCTTCTCACAGCAATATATAACAGCTCTTCCTATATCTTCCATAACACCAGGAAATATCATTAATTTTTTTAAGTGAAAGATGAAAATGATCTCACATTAATTTGAATTTCTTTGATCACTAGTGAAGGAGAATATTATTTTATATCTTTATTGTTATCATTTGCATTCTTTTGAGAATTGGGTACCCACATGCTTTATACTTTTTATCATGGGTGTTCCTCCTTTTCTTTCTGATTTAAAAGGGCTCTTTATAGATTAAGCATGTTAAGAATATGTAGCAAATATTTTCCCAGCTTGTTATTTTCTCAACTGAAACCCCTAGGAACACAGATGGAACTAATCTAAAAACATCGAAAATGACAATACATGCTCTCTACATACAGGGCCCCTTTCAAAGTCAGAATCTTAGCTTCAACATCTGCATCCCTGGATTCACAGGTTAATTTTCCCTTGTGAAAACAAAAGTAATGAGTATGTGTCTTGAGGACAGATATAAAGTCCCCCAATAGGACTTGGCCTCAGATAATTTAAGGAGAGAAGGTCTATCTTTGACCACCCCACCCGAGCCCACCCTTACTCTTTCCAGTGCCTTTTTACCAATCACTTATGTCAGTATCACCACCCACCCCAGCCATGACCCGCCACACCTCATTTGTGCTCTGTCCTGTATGGCCCAGTATGGGATCACTGAAAGAGAGCTGCACTTAGTACCAGAAAGTCCGAGTTTCAATATCTTGACTCCCAACTTACTCCTGAGACCTTAAATAAATAATTTAGACTCTCTGAGTCTCAGCATCTTCATTTGTAAAGTGAGGAACATAATACCTGTCTTATCCACTCTCTCTCCTTCGGGGGAACATAATAGGATATGAATACAGTTTATCAAACAAATTGCAATGGGACTGTAACCACCTTGATTCTCTCAACCCATCAACATACCCATTTAACACTCTAAGAATTGGAAAATAGACACAAGGCCAAAACCAGGCAAAAGGATTTAGAGTCGCTCAGGTGTACGGTAACTTTTGATAGGCTTAAAAAAATGTGGCTTGAATAAGTCAGTTATTACTAACTCTCTGAGGGTTATTATTTCACCACAACCAATTCTGACTTCTTGATGACTGAGTCCGTATGCACAACTTCTACCTGTGCATTTAGGTGGGAGTCTCTTACCCAGACCAGGTCTTCAGTGAAGTGGGACGCCATCTTGTTAGACTTCTTTTCCTTTCTCAGACAATACTTACGAGCACAGGGCAAGAGGGGAAACCTCATTCATGGAATTTGAGAGTACTGTAACTACTTGGAAGTAGCTAGGTACAAAGAACCGCATGGGTTGGTTGGCTAGAGGTCGCTCACTGGTAATCTAAAGAAAGTCTTTGGTCTATAAGCAGAACTCAAGTCTTTACGTGTCACTTATGTTGCTGATATTTGAAATCTGTTGCTTGCCCGTCTTGCCTCATTGACTCACTCTTAGTGCTGGAGCGGCACAATAACCGGTTTCTAAAATACTTTCACCATTCAAGGGTTAGTCCTGAACTGCTGGACCCAAACCATTTGGGGAGCTACATTCTAAAGTGCTCCTCAGGACGCCTGGCAGCTCAGCCAGTAAAGCATGCAACTCTTGATCGTGGGGTCGTGAGTTCAAACCCCATGTTGGGTGTAGAGCTTACCTAAATAAATAAATAAGCAAACAAACACACAAATAAATAAATAGTAAAGTGCTCTGGACATCACTATTTATCACCTCATCGATGGTCTCAGCTCAACTTTCATCCATGATGAAGCATGAAGAAGTACTTTTCTTTTGCTCTCTTCCCACCCCTGGCCACACTGTCTCAAACAGCCTCAGTCAGTTTTCAAAAATGACCAATTGTGGTTTTCTCTTGATTTTCCTGACTGCCAATGACCTTGAGCATGTTTCTCCTATGCTCATTGGTCATTTGGATTTTCTACCTTGGAATGCATCTATGGAAGTCTTCTTGGGTACATTATCTCAGGCAGTCCCGAGTAAATACCTATCCCTACTGTCTTTGGCCCCAATCCAACTTCCTTTGATGTAAATCCCGGTGGTCACCACTCACAGTGGGTCCACACCAGCCTTGTGATAGACACCTGGCTATAATCCCATCTGCAGAGGAGAGCACATTTCCTACTTGAATTATGAGAAATCTCGCACACATAGAAAAATCACTAAATAGATGGGTTAAATGTACAGGTGGAAATGTACACATTAAAAATCATTATTTACAAAACACCCAAGTAACAATGACCTGGTTGAAGAAATAAAGCATTGCTAACATCCCAGACACCTTCCTGTGTGATCCTCCCTTCCTAGTGTCTCGTTGTTCTCCAAGACACAAGCACTATCCTCACTGTCGGAATCCTTTCCTTGCGTATCCTTAGAGTTTAGATCAGGTGGTCAGGAAACATTTCCTGAAAAGGACCAGATGGTATATATTTTAGTCTTGGAGGACAACGTATGGTGTCTGTCTCATATTCTCTCGTGTTTTTTATTTTTTCCCTTTGTTCTTCTTTTCTTCATTTGTTTTACACCACCCTTCAAAAAAAATTTTTTTTTTTAGCGTTTATTTATTTTTGAGACAGAGAGAGACAGAGCATGAACGGGGGAGGGTCAGAGAGAGAGGGAGACACAGAATCCAAAGCAGGCTCCGGGCTCCGAGCTGTCAGCACAGAGCCCGAAGCGGGGCTCGAATTCACGGACTGCGAGATCACGACCTGAGACAAAGTCGGACACTTAACCCACGGAGACACCAGGCGCCCCTACACCACCCTTTTAAAATGTAAAAACCATTCTTAGCTCGGGACAGAAGCCAGGCATGGCCCGTGGGCTATAGTTTGCCGTTCTCTGGTTTAGATCCTGAAACCATATTGTTTCTTTTTTGACTGTTTATTTTTTATTGCATATAAGTGGAATAATAAGAGAATCTTCAACATTATACTTGTAAGGCTTATCTCTGTTTTCCTATAGAGATGTTCTTCCTTCGTTTTCATTGCTTTATAGCATTCCATTGTCAGAATTTACCCATTTTTAAAAATCCATTCTACCATGTATGTTTCAACTGTTTCAACATTTTCGCGTTTATAAAATAAAGTGACTATAAATATTTTCAGATGCCCCCTGGGGCACATGTGCTAATTCATCTGGAGCATATGCTGTGGAATTTCTGAGTTTACTGTCCACCTCACTAAAGCCTGTTTTCCAGCAGGGTAGTAAATATTTTTCACTCTCACAAACAGTGTATTGGAGTTCCCATTGATCCACATCCCTGACTTGGTATCAACAAACTTTTTTAATTTTTGTCAATCTGTGTCCAATTTGTATTTCCCAAATTGCCGATTGTGGTTTTCTTTTAACTTCCTTGAGTGCTAATGCCGTTGAAAACATTTTTCTTCTGTCTGTTGGTCATTTGGATTTTCTATTTTGGAATGCACCTAGTGAGGTCTTTTTCTTGGGTAGATGGCCATTTTCGTATGGACTTGTAAAGTTCTAAAATATACATATTCGACATAATAGACGCCTAGTGAGGTCTTTTTCTTGGGTAGACGGCCATTTTCGTATGGACTTGTAAAGTTTTAAAATATATATATTCGACGTAATAGACTCTTTGGTTTTATGCATCAACAACACTTTCTGCCTGCTTGAGGCCTGTTTGTTCCCTGTCTATGGTATCTTTCGATAGACAAAGTTTTCCATTATAATTTGGTTGATTCCCTTTATGATCACTGCTTTCTCTATTTTTTTTTTTTTTTAACTGTCGGGGGCAAATGAGTTTTGAAAGTATGGAGAGCCAAAGAGCTTTGTTACATGACCCATGTAAAAGAAGCAGGAAAACTGCCTTCTCTGTTTTCATCCCTTGTGTCTTTGTAGCCATGGACTTGCCTTTTGCTCACCATAGTACGATTCATGAGGTCCAAGGCCTGAATCTCCATGGCAGAGTCATTGCACTGTCCTCAGCTAGTGCCTCTCTAGGTACTTTGTCCCTCTGTGTTTTTCCTTCCATCTTAAAGAAAGTTTGCTCCTGGCTGTTGTACAGAAACCAATTTGGCAATGAATTTCATAAAGAAAAGAAAAGAAAACAAAAGAAAAGAAAAAAGAAAAAAGAAGAAAAAGAAAGTTTGCTCACAGTGGTCTGCTAGTCACCACGTCGTACCTTAAAGATCTTCACTTGGAGCCTCTGGACTGGCAGATAGTTTTCATCTTCTCCTTCCTTTTTTACATCCTGGTTCCTCAACCGCAAGGACTTGCCTCTCTCTTTGAGGTTGGCATTGTCGATCAAAAATCCATCTTTTTTCTCTCTTGGCTTCTAGGGTGCCCAATTTTTCACTCTTCCTGTAGGTTTTGTTTTTTTCTTTTTCTCTACATCTACCAATTTTAATATCAGTGGTACTTTGCCCTTTGGGATACTTTGCCCTTTTGAAATCTACTGATTCTTGTCCCTGAAAAAAATATGTATATATATATGCAAATAAATACACTTTAGATAGGGTAGGCTTCCATTATTTCACATGGTCCTCACAACTGTGTTGTTAAACATTGACATATTCATTTTACAGATGGGATCAAGGCTTGGGGACTTTAAATGACTCAAAGACAAAAACTGAGTTGGAGAATGGTATGGTGTGAGGTAGCCCATGATGAATCAATAATCGAATCTTGTGGTTCTGTCGCTAACCACAGAAATGCTGACGTGGCAAACTGGCTGATGAAAGATTGCAGTGATGATGAACCCCATCAACAAACTATGTTTAATTGCACTCAAGGAAAAAAAAATGGGTGTAATTCCTGGAACAGTTGCACCAACTTATGCACCTTTTTTTAGCATCGGTCTTTCCGTATCAGGTACGGCCATTAAAGATGTTGATCTCTGTATATTTGCACCTATTATCTTAAACTCCTTTACTTATAAACCTGGCCTATCTCAATCCTGATCAAATGCTATATTCTTACATTAATCAAAGAAGCAGATATTCTTAGGTTAATCAAAGCATCCTTTGTGGAGAAGGATTTGAGTCAGATGCAGTGTTATCTTTTATCCAGCCACTCATTCATTTGCTGTCACAGCAACTTGTTCACCTGCATTCTTTGCGTGTGACATACCCACCAATTAACCCATAATTTTAAAAAGGCGTAAAAATCTCTTTCAAGGTTAAATGTATATATATATATATATATATATATATATATATATATTTTTTTTTTTTTTTTTTTTTTTAAATGAACGGAACCTTCAACAACAGCCAAAATATAAGAAATTTCCCTGGGATCATAAAATCTTGAGATCCTGTCAATGGCATTTCCCTGGGAAATCAGGGTTATGGCCTATAAACTAGCTTCTAATCTGTTTCCTTTTACTTTCATTTGAGACTTCCAATTGTGTTGTAGGCATGTTTCTCTTTGAGGACGGTGATGAAGCAGAAAGACAAGCCTCGGGAACTTTCTGGCAGCGAGGCAGGGTCTAGATCATAAAAGTGAGGAAGGCTGGATGCTTTCTGTTGAAATAGACTGTTAAGAACTTTGTCAAAGAATGAACTCTTACTGTAACCCACACCTCATTTGTCACCCTGATGGGCTGAGGAAAAGTGACATTTACAAACTGAGAATGAAAGCACATCCATTTCACCAGTCTGACACCCTGATATAATAACTATTTACCTTGAGAAAGAGGCCCTGAGATTTCCGATTCTTGTGAATCTTCTCACTTTGGCACTTATTTTTTCACTCTGTCAAACAGCCCCAGATTAATGGAACAATTTGTTCAACAAATCATATTAGTAGAATGCACAGAGGGTAAAGAGAGAGAGGCGGGGGAGCAGAAAATTTTTACTCATTCATAGCTGTGGTATCTCTGCAAATAAAAATGTAGTTATGCCTGACATTTACAGAGGGACAATGTGAAAGGGAAAGAAGGTAATGAGTTTGGGCAGTGGAGAGATCATTCTGTAAGGATGGTACTGCTCAAAGGGGAATAAGATAAAGTTACATACAACATCTAGATTGAGCTTCCTTCTACAACATATTTGTCAAACACCGCAGGATCTGCCTCTGTCAAAAAAGAAAAGAAAGAAAAAAAGCGTTTTCCATTAAAATCAAGCACCTTATGCTTTCCACGCGACACAGAGATACTCCTTGTATTTGGCAAGGCTGTATTTGGGAAGTCTCCGAAAGTTCCAGGAGCATCGTGCTACAAAAGAGACGATTCTGATGCCTCAGAAAAGATCACGGGTGCAGGGTTTCCCTAAGGGGCACGTGATTAGGATTGAGTTCGTTAATTCTGGTAGGCAGGAATTCACATTTCAAAGGCAAAACAGAAAGATAGAATAATCAGTTCGGATCCTATAATTCATATGTTTCGTGCTTTTGTGCCAGAAGTTTGAGTGAATATCTAGAATAGAGAGCCAATGAATGTTGGCTACAACAAATATGTTTATTGAAATATATGTCGCCTATTGCTTTCCACACGCAAAAATATATGATGCCACATTTTTCCACTAACTTCCAAAGGACACTCAGAGTTGGCCGTGATGTTCATTTATTTGCATTAGGATTGTCACACTGCTATTGTATCTTGTACCCACAACAGAAATTGACACTCACTTGTCCCCTGTTTCTGTATGACTGTGGCTTTGGGTGTCCAGGGAAAACACGGCTCTGCATTTTTGTTCCTTTGATTTTGCTTTTCTTTCCCTCTCTCTTTCCCGCTACCCTCCTTTCTTTTCCTTCTTTTGTTATTTTTTTCTCTCTCTCTCTTCTGTTAAGGTTCTAGACATATTTTTGAGCCACAGGAGAAATCCCAAACGCCTCCTGATACAAGTGTAGTTCCTGGAAACCCCTAACTTGGGAAGAATATTTTCTCTTTTCTGGGTTGGAAGTTTCAATTGGTAAATGCAGCCACCCACTCACCTCCCACCCTTTTTTTTATTCTAGAAACATGAGTGTATAAAAATGACCTGTTCGAATCATTAAGGAATGACACTAGCTCAACAAAAGACTCCTTTCCAGTCATGTTTTTTTTTTTTTTTTTTTTTTTTTTTTTTTGGGACAGAGAGAGACAGAGCATGAACAGGGGAGGGGCAGAGAGAGAGGGAGACACAGAATCGGAAACAGGCTCCAGGCTCCGAGCCATCAGCCCAGAGCCTGACGCGGGGCTCGAACTCATGGACCGCGAGATCGTGACCTGGCTGAAGTCGGACGCTTAACCGACTGCGCCACCCAGGCGCCCCTCCAGTCATGTTTCAATAATAAGTAACAATACGTAGCCTCAGCATATCACTGACATGGCTGCATCCAAGGACAATGAGAGCCCTAATCTTCGAGATTCACTCCATAGGAAAATATTTTGTTTCACAAAGTTCAGGCCACTTTTTAATGCTTATTTGCTCCGCTTTTCATTAGTAAATATTTTATCAAGGAAGATCAAGTTTTTACATGTTACTGATCAGGAATTTGAGGGCCCCAATGAACAGGAAAATACTTGCTACGCCAGATATATAGTGATTGTTTATATTTGTCTGTATGGGTGCACGCACATATTGGTTTTACAGAAAACATATGTTCATGTTAGAAAATTTGAAATCTATGTAAAAAATAAAAATTATAAGTCTCTTCTCAGTGTGTAAGTATATACGTGTGTATGTATGTGTGTGTGGGGGGGGGGGTAGGTCTGTCTTTCTGTCTGTGTATTTATCCATGCGTATAAGGGTCACAGATGATTGTCTCCAGTCACCTGAAATAAGCGGAGATGTGTTTTAGGGATACACGTGGCCTTGAACTTGTGGCAGTGGGGGGGGGGGCATATAAGCTCTGGTGACTTAATGCATTACAGGTGTGCTGTTCACACAAGAAACGGTCCCATGCATGAATTCAGGGAGCAGCTGTCCTCTCAGGATTTAAGGATCCAAGCTGTCTTGGATCCGTTAGGGCTTTCGCGTCTTCTGCATCTAGCCCGTGTAAAAGAAGAAAGAGAAGAGTCCCTCTTTTATCCTACAGATTGCGGCCCGGGGCTAACATATATAATTGCTGCGGGTACACAGAGGACAGGAAAGATCCCTGGCTGGCCAGCTGCCTTCCAGGGACAACGAGCCATTAGGGAAAAGAAGGTACCCAGAAAGTAACTTCTACCACCTAACCCTCTGGCTTATTTGTTTGCCCGGCTCTGCTCTCCACTGATCCATCCACTTACTCACTGTTCATGCTAACTCATAATTTGGGTTTGGCCTGACATGTTAGGTTCCGGATTCCCTCCTGGTACCTCCCTCCATCCTGGCAGAACTTCAGCGTTTACTCTCAACTGCTGGTCCCTTCCGTTCTCCGACGCGACTTGCAGAGAGAGAATCTTGCTGATGTCACCCATGACCAGCTGCTTCCGCTGTCCGTCAGTTGGTGTCCCTCTGTCTGGCTTACTACACCCCTAGCCTGACGGGTTATACCTTTATTTGATCGTGTGGGGTGGGGGTGTGGAGGTTGACTGAGCATGAACTTGCTACCCTTGCTGAGGTTTTCTGTAGAAATCATTCTGGCCACCCTTGAGGTTCCTTATCTACTATACATCGTATTGTCGTTTGCTCGCCTCCCCCCCACCCCCGCTTTTCAAATATCAGACACAGTGTAATGCAAGACTTTATGCTCGCGACAGACTGAAAACATCCCACGTTCCGTGTCACCTTAAGGAAAGCAGTAAAACCCACGAGTATCTCTATTTGGTTCCTGAACCTCCTGCCTCCTTACACCCCAGGGGCGGTCCTGGTCGCAGATAAACATCCCTTTCTCCATGTAGACCCAGATTCGCTGTTATGCATTTCAAAGTGTAGTTCCCTTCTTCAGTCTGTAGCCGCTTCAGGGAATCGAGTTATGTCCGAGTTAGTAGGAAGCATTTTTGATTCACGGTGGTTGGTGTCTTTGAAAAGAAGGAATCGCTGCGTTTGGCTTGTCCTTGGAATACGTTGCTGCAAATCAGGAATGATGGTCATAATTAGAGAGACATTGAGTTCACCTATTTTGATACCCCTTATTGATAGGGACCTTTTCCTGAGTGTGCTTTCTGCTGGGTGCCGTTCGGAGCCGAATTTTGGGCTTCCTTTTTTTTCCCCACTTTCCAGAACTTTCCCAGGTAGACATTTTAATCTCCGTTCAGATGAGGAAGTGGGAGTTCAGAAGGATTATTTTTCTCGTTGAAGGGCCACTGCTAAACACAGGACCTGAACGTTAAATTTAGTTCTGCCTCTAAATCCTATCCCCACCCTAGCTCCTCAATGAGTATCTTGTATTCTGTTCCTATTTCCTGTCCCCTTGCCCAAAACAACTAACAGAACGCAACAGAGTATGGACTCAATCAACATTTTGGGAACATCAGATACAGTAGCAGCGCTGTGGCAAAGACTACCTCATTTATTTCTGCCACAACCCTGGGAGGTAAATGCTATTCAACCCATTTTATGGACAGGAAAACTGAGATTCAGAGCGTTGAGTAACTCGCTGGGGCTACAAGCTTTACGTGGCAGCATCCAGGATTTGAATGCAGATGTCTGGGCCCCAATTTTGGGACTCTTTCTGACATGTCCCCAACTTCTTCCCTGATTAATAACAACAGTTCAGAGAGGGGCTCCTGGGGGGCTCAGTAGGTTAAGCGTCTGACTCTCGATTTCGGTTGGGGTCATGATCTCATGCTTGTGAGATCAAGCCCTGCGTGGGGCTCTGGGCTGACAGCACAGAGCCTGCTTGGGATTCTCTGAACCCTCTCTCTGTCTCTGCTCCTCCCCAGCTTGCACTCTCTCTCTTTCTCTCTTGAAATACATAAATAAACATTTAAAAAAAAATCAGAGACAATTGCTTCACATTTGCCTCCCACTATACTAAGCTCTTGGGTAGTGCTCCATTTATATAGTGAACAAATTAATGAGTTTTGCTTCTGCATCTAATGGTGAACTAAAGGTGTCAGCAATGTGTTTTGTTTGTTTGTTTGATTTTGGCCGTTTTCCCCTCATGCTTCCCTTTTGACTTGTGTGACTCTTAATCAGGAGGCTTGATTAAAGGTAGTTTTCAGAAAAAAATAACACCACGATTCTCACGCAGCTACCAATGTGAAAACACACGACAGAACTTATTTTTCTCCTATGAAACGAAGGAGGCAGGCAGAGAGCGTCCCAGTTCACAAAGTCAGAAGACCACAAATGTATATGGCATATACACCGTATGCACAGATATGTAAGAGGATGTTGAGATCGACTGCAAACGGAAACAAAAACGTTTTTCCACAAAGGTGATGGTAACGCTAAATGAAATTTTTACTGGCTAGGAGAGAATTTGCATTAGTATCAGTAACCTACAAGGCATAGAGTTGTCAAATAGCTCCAAGACAATGAAGAGGGCTGGAATGGGGCAGTCAGGAAGGCCAGGCTATACATGCTGCATATTTTTTCTTTATTGAGATACATTTTATTTTCCAACAGGCCCTTGGTGCAGTACCGAGTAGCTCATTTAGAGCATTATACGCACTCAAAGACAACCCGTTTGAAATGCACACAACGCGATAGTCCCATCTATAACAGATTTATAAATGAATGGAATGTTCTTTTCTACCTTAGGCCCCGATTCTGCCAGGTGGTCTCTGTAATTAACATCGCTGTGGGTCTGGCGGAAGACCATCACAGAGAAGCTCACCCAGGCACAGAAAATGGGTCTGAAACGCTTCCATCCTGGAGAGGGCAAGGGTGTCAGGCCATCCTGGCTTCTGGATCCTTCTAGAGTCAAGCTGCCTTGCCCTTGGCCTGGGAGAGAGACGGGAGGTAGCAGGGCTCTGGCCTGCCTTCTCACAATGACTTTTTTGTTATCTCAGTGGTATCCAAAGGAGATTGAACAGCCCCAACTATACGCCAAATGGGCCGAGGAAAGAAAAAAAAAAATCATACAACGTTCAGTGTGCACTCTAATTCCCAACTACAATCGCTTGGAGGTTAAAAAAAATGGTGTTTTTTGAAATCCTGTAATTATCTTGTAAACAGCAACCTTCTATTGATGTGTGCCCCCTTGTGTGTGTGTGTGTGTATTAAACACGTTAATTCGTAGAAATTAACATTTTTCTTTCGGCACTGGATTTTCTTTTTTTTTTTTAATTGACCAGGAGGCCGATCGGTGCACCTGGCCTCGGCTCTCCCAGAATTGAGAATGGCTAGGTCGTACCCTGGCCCCAGGCCAAGGGCCATTTTCCCTGGCAAATCGCGGCACACGGGGTCAGGCTGGGGGTCCTCTGGAGTGCACTGGCCGGGGACACCCCGGGGCGCGGCCCCCGCACCCCGGCGTTCGGGGAGGCTTGGGGCAGCGTCCCTCCGCAGGGCGCGGCGCGCAGGTGCCGGCGGCGCTGCGCATCCCGCGGGGCGCAGGGAACTTTCACTGGGCGCGCAGACAATGGGCCGGGGAAGGGCCTTATCGCGGCGCGCAGGCCTTCCCCGAGCGCGGCGGGCGGCGGCGGCACTTCCGCGGGCCCCGGGCCGCCCCCCCTCCCCACACCCGGCCGCCCGCCGCCCCCCGCCGCCGTCGCCCGCCGCCCTCCGCTTCCTCCCGCGCTTCCTCCCCGCGACCCCGCGGCCCCCGGGCGAGGCGCGGCCGGCGGAAAAGCTTGGTGGGGTGGCCGCGGCAGCGACACGCGCGGCAGGGCCCGGGAAAACAAAGGGGGGATGTGTGCGGCCGAAAGTCCGGAAACGGGGCGCCGGTGGGGGGCGGGGGGGCCGCGGGCCGGGCGCTGGTCTCCCGCCCGGAGCCTATTGTTTGCCGAGCGCACATCCACACGCGCTTAACAAGAAATTAACACATCCTGCCGCCGCTTATCAACCCATCCACAGCCAAACAAACAGCGCCGGGCTCTTGCGCGGGGAGGGAGTCTAATGTGACCGCCAGGCCCAGGAATTCTATCCCCAGCCCATCCTAGAAGTATCCCCCCTTTGTTTCAACGCTGCCTTTGATATCATTTATGATTCTCACGCTATTACTGAGCTTTTTTTAAAAAAAAATGTGTTATTATTGTTGGCAGGGGTAGCCTTTAAATTTCGTAAGGGACAACGTTCTGATTATGCTCCCGGTAATTTCATGATGACGGTGATGATGGCGATGGTGATTCGGGTGCCTATACTAACATTCTTTGGTTTTAAAATGTGTAGGCACTACTCTGAGCACTTTATACGCATTAATTCTTCACTCTCCATTACAACCCTGTGAGTTCCCCGGTACTGTTATCTTCGTTTTCTAGACGAGGAGAGGAAGACACAGAGGAAAGCAGCCCCCGTGGTGTGGATGGCAACCTAGGCTGATAGTTCCAGAATCCACCCTCTTAACTTCTGAAATGATGTCTTGCACCTTAGTTTTTCACCTCTGCGTTGCCTTGGTTTTGATTGTAATTTTGTTTTCAGCCCTGAAATAAAGGACATTTCTCAAGGCCATGCCCTTGCCCAGTCAGGAGCTGGTTATCTAGGGAATCTCCTAACAAAGCAAAAATCCACAGATCAGAGGAGCAAGGAACTTAATTAATTATATGTTTTATCTTTTTGTTTTTTGTTTTCCATTTAATTCATTTATTTTTGAGGTAAAGAGAGACAGAATTCTAAGCACGCTCCGTGCTGTCAGCGTCAGCCCAGAGCCCATTGTGGGGCTCGAACTCACAAACTGTGAGATCATGACCTGAGCTGAAACCAGAAGTTGGAGGCTTAAAACATACTGAGCCACCCAGGTGCCCCAGTATATGTTTTTTACTTATTAATGATTTCTTACACTTTTTAGGACTTAGGCTCTCTCTAGAGTTTCAATGAAGGGCTGTGGAATTGAAATGCAATTTGTCCTTTCTGTGAAAGTATATCATTTCTATGGTAAGTGTTCAAATGGAAATCAAAGCAAAAAAGCACCAAAGTATTTGAAACCAATTAATTAATCAACGGGGATAATGAGGCTGGAGTTTCGATTTTCTGATTAATCCAACTTGGGCAAAGGTGATCTAAATCGCAGTTTAGTGAGTCTGTCTTGTATAAATCTGGACTCTGCGTGTTGGGACAGAGAAATGACAACTCAGTCTCCTGTGTTGTTCCAGCCGGCCTCTGGTAGCTGTGGAGGTCACCCCAATTAGCTTGTGCTGACTTCTCACTAAGGTCCAATGAATGCTCTTTGGGGACAGAGGAGGCACAGATGAATAAGACACTCCTTATACCCAAAGCAATAAGTCACTGGCTTGCCAGGAAAGATAATAACCAATAACTAAAAATTGATGTGGTAAGTGCTATATAATATGAAAGAAGAACACGGATGAGAGATCAATACTTTCACCTTGGGGTCAGAATGCTACAGAAAGTTCAAATGTTTCAAAACACTCTTATCTTCTATAAACGGTCTAAAAAATCATTCATTCAACAAATATTTATTGAATCTCATTGTGGCAGACGCGGTTACAGTGACACAAAACAGGGGTGCCTGGGTGGCTCAGCCGGGTAAGCGTCTGACTTTGGCTCGGGTCATGATCTCACGTTTTGTGGGTTTGAGCCCCACATCGGGCGCTGTGCCCACAGCTCCGAGCCTGGAGCCCGGATTCTGTGTCTCCCTCTCTCTCTGCCCCTCCCCTGCTCATGCTCTGTCTCTCTCTGTTTCAAAAATAAGTAAACATTGGGGCGCCTGCGTGGCTCAGTCAGTTGAGCTTCCAACTTCCGCTCAGGTCATGAGCTCACGGTCTGTGAGTTCGAGTCCTGCGTTGGGCCCTCGCTCTGTGACCCTCTCCTGTTCATGCTCTGTCTCAAAAATAAATAAACATTAAAATAAATAAATAAATAAACAAACAAACATTAAAAGAAAACAACACTAACAGAATGTTGGAGGAAGAGAGAAATGAGTTAATAGATAGATATAGATATAGATATCTATAGAGATAGAGATAGATAGATGTATAGATACATCTCCCTCCCCCCATTAAGTGGCTTTGCTATATGGACAACAGATTTGAGAGATGCTCTATTGTTAGAAAGCTATTGGTTTAGTTTAGCTCTGAGAGGAAGGATGTTGGATTCAATGAGAGCCCAGAAGGTGGCGATGGAAAGGAAAAGCCAGTTGGGGTGATGGGTATTTAGGAAGTTGTGATGGAAGGGAAATAGATATGACAAAGAGGACATCAAATGTCCGGCCTATGACACTAGATGGAGAGTGGAGCCATTCTTGAGTGGAGGGACTATAAGGAAAAGTCGGATTGCAGAGCAGGGCATAGTGCTGAGTTCAGTGTTCGGTATGTTGAGTTTCAGGCGCCTTGGAGTGAGTCATCAAGATGTCATCAAGTAGATATGGCAGGGCTCTTTTTGCTCAGAATGTGACTTCTTTAAAGGAACCTATTAAATCTCCATTAATACTCCACCTGACAGCTTGTCTGATCCTCAAGGATCTTGCCATTCTCTGAATACATGTGGGTCTCTCCCTACCCACCACGGCTACGTGTCTTTTCTTGTTGTTTCTTATTTGTTCCGTGTCTTTTCTTGTTGTTTCTTATTTGTTCCAGAAGATTCCGAAGGTAAATCCACTCTCGGAAATAAAGAACCCAGTCCTTATGCCAAATGTTGCTTTTCATGGAACATGTTTCATATTCCTGGTGGATATTTTGGGTCCTTGATATCTGAATAATAGAGTAAAAATGTATTTGAAAATAAAGAAAAGGGCAAGAATTAAGAGGGAGGGAAAGAGAGGAACACAGACGGAGGAGGACTGCTGATAATTATAACTGTCACTTACTGAGTTTGCTACCGGACAGCCATTTTCGTAAGCCATCCCCATATTCGCAAGAGCCCTTTGAAATCAGAATGATTTTGGCTCCATTCAGACGAGAAAATGAGGCCCAGAGAGGTTAGGTTAAGTTGCTTAGACCACACAGGTATGAAGTGGCAGAAACAAAACGTGAATTCACGAATTCTGACTCTAGATGCCTGCCATCCTGCTGCCCAGTTAGGTAGGGGGGGCAGAAGAGGAACAGAGAAATCGAGGAATTGCCCATAGAAAGTACAGTGAAGAGAATCACAGACAGAAAAATAGGGCAAGAAAGGCAGAAAAGGATATAGAAACCTGGAACCTAGTAGTTGAATGGGGTAGAGATAACTCATATATTCACGTGGGGGGACCTGATTGACATGAGAGTTAAACGACCTAGCTGAAGGAACTAACACCCTGTGCTTGGCATACGGTAGGAGAGTATTTCATTGGCTTCTAGTTCCTTCTTTCCTTCCTTCCTTCCTTCCTTTCTTCCTTCCTTCCTTCCTTCCTCCCTTCCTTCCTTCCTTCCATCCTTCCTTCCTTCCTTCCTTTTTCTGAATTATCCAGTTAGGTGGATTATTCTTGCTGAACTAAGCACATTTCTCACTATGTTGTAGCTCTAAGAAATATAGACCCAGAAGTGAAAGTTCAGGAGTGAAAGTCTATTCACCTTAAATTGCTTCTGTGCAGGGTGTGTGTGTGTGTGTGTGTGTATTGATGTGGGGTTGGAGACTGTACCTCTGGTTAGGTAATTTCCTCTCTCCAGTAAGGATATGATATGTGGATAGAACTAATCCCCCCTCTTTATTACCGTGTGTCAGTGCTGTTCCATCTCAACGGTAGAACTCACATTGGGGTGGACTTGTTATCAGCCAATATTCTTTGAACTGTGCATCTCCTTTTATGCTTTCTGAGTATACCAATAAGAAGGTAAAGAGGGGAAAATCAGAGTTCATAGTTTTCTGTTCAAAACCCAAATGTGAACTCACTAGTTTTAAAGGACTCTATTTCCTATTATTTCTTAAGACCTGCAGTATATTTGAGTTCAAACATGGCCACTGACATTAACTTATCACCCAGTGAAGACTTTTCTTTCTATAACGTTGCAGATATATCTTCATAAAGCTCTGGGTTGATAGGAAACCTGAAAGTCATCTGGGCTAACCTTCCAACTGAGGTTAGATTCCTGAGTCTCTTCTTGGAAATGCGTGTGAAGAAGAGTTTACTATTTTTCAGGACATCCCTCTCATCAACAGAACTCCAATTCAAATCCAAGAATGAGAGGAATTTGAAGGAATTTCAATAGCTATCAAGTATTACCTGTCCTTTCCATAAGGTCGCTGAGACTTATCATGTATGCTGCGTGAACTCCTTCCATAACAGGACCCTTACCATTGTGTGAGACAAGCCCAATTTTCTGTTTGTTTGTTTTTTGGTCTTTGTTTCGTTTTCTTTTGTTTATGAGTCTCTCAAATCACTTAAAATTGTTCTTTGGATCTCCTCCCATATCTAAAAAACACTTTTCTGTAGATCATGCATCACCAATTTCATCCACCATCCCTCTTGTGATAAGATTGTGAGATCCCTCACTATCTAAATTGCTGTCCTCTGGATGATTCACAAAAGGTACGGAAACAAAAAAGACACAACACTTCAAGTGTTGTTCACAAATACCAACTAAGGGCTCAGAGAGTCAGGGGTCATCTTGACTGGACGTGTTCATAGTTCAAAACCATTCCTTAGCCACCCTCCAGGGCAGATCATACCTTTGGAGTTCGATGAAATATCTTCTGGGGCTCAATTAAGCTAAAAAAAAAAGTTCTTGACTCTCACTACTAAATTTGTTAATCTGGATACTCAGGCTTTTAAAACATGGCCAAAATGTGCATGGTTAATTTGTTTGGCAGTTGATACGTTACGTGCTTGTTTTCATTTTATATCCATTGACGCTGCAGACATGCATATGTCTGGTTAACTAAAAGTCTTGAATTTTTTTTTATTGAGGCATAATTGACGTACAGTGTTATATTACAGTTTCAAGTCTATGACATAATGTATGTGACATGTGCATTGTATACATTGAGAGACGATCACTACAATAGTTCTAGCTAACAACTATAACCATACATGGTCACGGAATTTTTTCTCGTGAATGAAAACTTTTAAGATCTACTCTCCTAGCAACTTTTATACAAGCCATACATTATTTTTAACTGTAATTGCCATGCTGTACATTCCATCCCCATGAGTTCTTTATTTTGTAACTAGGAGTTTGTGCTTTTTGACCCCCTTCACCCATTTCATCCACTCTGACCCCAGCCCATGGCAATCGCCACTCTGTTCTCTGTATCTATGACCTTGTATGAGCTCGGAATTTTTTATTTTGATTGGTGGCTGGTTGGTTGGTTTTAGATTCCACATATACAAGAAATTATACAGTACTTATCTTTTTCTCATTGACTTATTTCCCCTAGCATAGTGCCCTCAATATTTGCTTCTTTTGGTGGTGTTTTTTTATATATTTTTTTTGCTTTTGTTTTTTGTATTTTTTTTTTTTTTGCTGTGGTTTCTTGAGAACTTTATTCGGCAAAGAGTCCCCCAAATGATTTTTTAAAATTTTTTACAGTTTATTTATTTTGAAAGAGAGAGAAATGAACCAGGGAGGGACAGAGAGAGAGGGTGAGAGAGAATCCCAAGCAAGCTCTGCTTTGACACAGGGTTCCATCTCAGGAACCTTGAGATCAAGACCTGAGCCAAAATCAAGGGTCAGATGCTTAGACTGAGTCACCCAGGCGCCCCCTCCCAAAAGATTTAAACAGCTACATATGTTCTTTCTGTCTCTCTCTCTCTCTCTCTACGAGTGTGTGGAGATACAGACATAGGTATAAGATATAAGATATAAATACTATGCTGGCAATTTAGAGTATTTCTTGCGTTACCACTCATTGTCTACTTGTGTTTTAACTAAAGTTTATGTGGGGAAAAAAAAGCATGAAATCTTGCCTTTGGCAACAACATGGATGAACCTTGGATTTTTTTAAATTTACTTTAAAAAATTAATTACAGAAAAATTTGCTCTACAATGCGCACTTCATGAGTTTCCACAAATGTGCACAGCCAAGTAACCTCCCACACAATGAAGGTACAAAACAGCCTGTCACCAGAAACATTTCTCTGCACCACTTGGTAGTGAACACCCAACCCCTCACCGCCACCGCTCCTGGCCACTGCTGGTGTATCATTTTTTCCTAACACTGTTCTTTGCCAGAATGTTATATGAATAGAGTCATGTTCCTGTTGTAGCAATTCTGGATAAAACTGCTATAAATATCGTGCACAGAGTTTGTGTGGGCGTAAGTTCACATGTCTCTCTGGTAAATACCATAGCGCAGTGAGGGGTTGATGGATCATATGGTAAGTAGATGCACAACCGAGTACGAAACTGCCAAACCATTTTCCAAAGTGACAGTACCATTTTTCAACCCGACCAGCAACATATGGAAAGATAGCGCATGTATTCTTTATTGTGTTTTCAATGTCTGTGGGATCAATAGTTACAACCCTCTTTATTCTGATACTGGTAATTTATGTCTTGTCTTCTCTCTTTTTGTTTGGTTAACTCGGCTAACCAGAGTGATACATTTGCTATTGTTTTCTGAGGAATAGCTTTCAATTTTGTTGATTTTCTTTTTCTTTTTCGTTTCCTTGTTTTCAATTTCTTTGATTTCTTTCCAAATGGGTATTTCCTTTCTGCTTGCTTTAGATTTGGTTTGCTCTTCTTTTTCTAATTTCTGGGGGTTGTTTGTTTGTTTGTTTTGTTTCTTAGAGAGAGAGAGAGAGAGCACATGAGTTGGGGAGAGGGGCAGAAATAGAGAGAGAGAATCTTAAGCACACTCCAAGCTCAGCACAGAGCCTGACACAGGGCTCCATCACACGACCCTGGGATCATGACCTGAGCTGAAATCGAGTTGTACATTCAACCAACTGAGACACCAGGCACCCCTTCTCTAATTTCTTATTGATTTTAGGTCTTTCTTCTTGGAGAATGACCACCTTGCCATTATGTAATATCCCTCCTTTATTCTTAGTCATCTTACTTGTACTACAGTCTTCTTTGCCTAAAATCATTATGGTACTCCTACTTTCTTTTGATTAGTGTTAGCAAGACATTTATCTTTCTGTCCCTTTACTTTTAACTTATTTGAGTCCTTATATGTAAAGTTGATTTCTTATGAATAGCGTATATCTGGGTCTTCTTGTTTTCATCCAATTGAACAATCTTTTTCTTTTAATTGGTGTGTAAATGTAAAGTGTTTGTTGATATAGTTAGATTAAAACATATTATCTTTTTAATTAACTGTTTTCTATCTGTTTCCTTCATAATCTATTTCTTCCTCTCTCCTAAACCTCTGTCTTTTTCTCCATCCTTTGGTTTTATTTAAGCAACTTATATGTTTCCAATTTATCTTTTCTCTCAATACATCATTTGTGTTTAATTTTTTTAAGTAATTATCCTCTAGTTGTAAGATATATTTTTAAGTAACCTAAGTCTACTTTCAAATAACACTATATCACTTCACAGATAGTACAGGTAACTTATAAAGGACTCTTCCAAATTCCTCTCTCCTGTTCCTTATGACACTGCTGTTATTTATTTTACTTTTCCATATGATATAAATACCCAAATACATTGTTACCAGTATTGTCTTAAACAGCAGTTACCTTTTAGATCAATTAAGACAAAGAAACAAAGGAATAATGCCATTTTCTGCCTGAAGAAGTATTTTTTTTTTACATTTCTTATGGGGCAGTTCTACTGATAGGCATTCTCTCAGTTTCATGTTACCTAAGAAAGTCTTTAATTATCTTTCATTTTAGAAGGATAATTTTGTTGGGTATAGAATTCTAGGTTGGTATGGTTTTCTTTTTCTTTTTCCCCCTTTTAACATTTGCTAGGTTTTACAGAAATTTCTTGCTGTTTATGTGGTTTCTGATGAGAAATGGCTCTAATTCGTATTCTTATTCCTCTGAAGGTAAGATTTTTTCCCCCTACTCTGGCTTCTTGAAGATTTTCACTTTCTCTTTGGTTTCCTGAGTTTAATATCATATGCCTAGGTGGGAATTTTTTGTTATCCTTCTTGGTGTTCTCTGAGAATCTTACAACTGTGGTTTGGTGTCATTAATCTTTTAAAGTTCTTGGCTATTATTTCCTTAAGTATTTTTTTCTAATCTATCATCTCATTTCTTTCTGATATTCCAGTTACATATATGTTACACCTCTTAATACTATTCCCTGGTTCTCAGATATTCTGTAAAGTTTGTTTCATTCTTTAATTTTCTATTTGTGTTTCAGTTTGGGAAGTTACTTTGGATCTGTTTGCAAGGTAGCTGATTATCTCTGTGGCTCTGGATTTTATTGATGAGCCTCTTGATGGCATCTTTATTTCTGTTACTCTGTTATGTTGTGTTTTTTTAATTTGTAGCTTTTCCTTTGATTCTCCCTTAGAGTTGTCATCTCACTACTTGCATTACCCTTCTAGCCTTACATTTCTGCCTAATTATTCACATCAGCTTTTTTAACACATCAATCATGTTTACTTTAAACTCCTTATCAGACAAGGCCAGTATCTGTGTCATGCCTGAGCCTTGGTCTGATGTTTGCTTTGCCTCTTTAGAATATGTTTTTTTTTCTTTTTGTGATTTTTTTTGCTGTTGATCTTGAAATTTGGGGGTAACAGGAACTCCAAGTCTCTAGAGTGAGGATTTATATTAATCTAGCTAAGAAGTATATTGTATTTAAAAACATTTTTTAGGGGTGCCTGGGTGACTCGGTCGGTTAAGTGTCTGACTTCGGCTCAGGTCATGATCTCACGGTCTGTGAGTTCAAGCCCCACATCGGGCTCTGTGATGACAGCTCAGAGCCTGGAGCCTGCTTCAGATTCTGTGTCTCCCTGTCTCTCTCTGCCCCTCTGCTCACGCTCTGTCTCTCTCTCTTTCAAAAACAAACACTTGAAATTTTTAAACAAAAATAAAAAATAAATAAAAACATTTTTTAAGTTTATTCATTTATTTTGAGAGAGACAGTGCCAAGTGGAAGAGGTGCAGAGAAAGAGGGAGACAGACAATCCCAAGCAGGCTCCATGCTGCCAGTGCAGAGTCCAACGTGGGTCTTGATCTCACAAATTCACACTCATCATGACCTGAGCTGAAACCAAGAGTTGGACGCTTAACCAATTGAGTCACCCAGGCGCTCTAAAATTAGATCATGTGTAATGGTTGTAGTTACAGGCACCAGAGGTTTCCACTCCTTTAATGTCCTTGTTTTTATTTGCTCCTGCTTTGTAGCTTCCTTTTATACTGTTTCTCAGAAAAAGTCTATGTCTTGAAGCACTTTCTGTCATAACCTACTATTATTATTACTGGAGGTTTGCTAATGTGGTGGTAGAGTGTAGGGGAGGGAGCTAACATTTTTATCAAGTCTCAGTCTTGTAGTGGGCCATTTCTTAGAAGTACAGACTTCAGAGGTATTTTGTCCCTCCTCCAGGAGTAAAGATTTTTCTCCACCTTTTTCCCATTGTCCATTACCTAGCTACCCCAATCCCAGTCTATTTCCTGAAGACTTCTCCTCTGTTAACTATGGTTGTTGATTATTTACCATTCCTTAGGTGTGGCAGGAAAGCTGGTACAGACCAGTATGGGACAGAGCTTTCTTCCCTCAGCTGGGATAAAGTTTCAGAAGTGCCCTTTGGAAAAGTCCTACCCCATGGATACTAGGCGTTTTAGGTAGAAGAATCTAGAAGGGTTTCATTTTGGCTTCTCTTCCTCTTCCTAGAGAGGGCAGCTTGGAGAACGTTACCTGTATTTACCATGAAAATGTGGTGGTGTCCCTGAAAAGATAGTCAAGAAAGTTTGAGATCCCACTTATGACTGTGGCCCCCAGGAGCTTCTCTCTTTCACACCTGTCTGAACTCAACCTCCTTATTTTATCCAGTCCACTCAAACACCCTTGAGATATTAATGACCGTCAGTTCTACTGAGTTCAAGAACAGAGGGGCTGGAACAGATAAACCCTAGTCTGGAAAACTCTATGCACAGAAAACTATAGCTAATCCCTCCTTATCCCACTGAACAACTCAAATGAAGTCTTACTCTCTGTCCCTTCTCAATAGTAGAAACCACCTATATTGTAGTCAACCTCTCTTCCATGGATTTGAAGGAATAGGGGAGGGAAGGAGAGAATTTCCAAGACCATTTAACCCAGAAAGTTTTTACTTTGTTTCCCTCCTAAACAAGTTTCTGAGCTGCCAGATTTTACTTGTAAAGACACCTTCACCAGAACCACTTTCTTACAACATATACAAAAATAAACTCACAATGGATGAAAGACCTAAACATAAGACAGGAAGCCATCAAAATCCTAGAGAAGAAAGCAGGCAAAAGCCTCTTTGACCTCAGCCACAGCAACTTCTTACTTACATGTCTCCAGAAGCAAGGTAAACAAAAGCAAAAACGAGCCACTGGGACCTCATCAAGGTAAAAACTTCTACGTGGTAAAGGAAACAATTAGCAAAACTAAAGGGCAATGGCAGAATGGGAGAAGATATTTGCAAATGACACATCAGATAAAGGGTTAGTATCCAAAATCTATAAAGAACTTATCAAACTCAACACCCAAAAAACAAATAATCCAGTGAAGAAATGGGCAAAAGACATGAATAGACACTTTTCCAAAGAAGACATCCAAATATCTCTCAGAAACATGGAAAAATGCTCGACATCACTCATTATCAGGGAAATACAAATCAAAACCACAATGAGATACCACCTCACACCTGTCAGAGTGGCTAAAATTAATAATTCAGGCATTGACAGATGTTGGTGAGAATACAGAGAAAGAGGACCCCTTTTGCACTGCTGGTGGGAATGCAAACTGGTGCAGCCACTCTGGAAAACAGTATGGAGATTCCTCAAAAAACTAAAAAGAGGACTACCCTACGATCCAGCAATTGCACTACTAGGTATTTATCCAAAGGATGCAGGTGTGCTCTTTCAAAGGGGCACATGAACCCCAATGTTTATAGCAGTGCTATTGACAATAGCCAAAGTATGGAAATAGCCAAATGCCCACGATGAATGGATAAAGAAGATGTGGTATATATATACAATGGAGTATTACTCGGCACTCAAAAAGAATGGAATCTTGCCATTTGCAACTACGTGGATGGAACTGGAGGGTATTATGTTAAGTGAAATTAGTCAGAGAAAGACAAATATTATATGACCGCTCATATGTAGAATTTAAGATACAAAACCGATGAACATAAGGAAAGGGAAACAAAAATAATATAAAAACAGGGAGGGGGAAAAGAGACTCTTAAATACAGAAAACAAACAGAGAGTTGCTAGAGTGGTTGTGGGAAGGAGGATGGGCTAAATGGGTAAGGGGCATTAAGGAATCTACTCCTGAAATCATTGTTACAACATATGCTAACTAACTTGGATGTAAATTAAAAAATAAATAAATTATTAATAGTAATTAAAAAAAAGGCACTTAACCAACCCAGCCACCCAGGTGCCCCAGTTATTACTTATATTCTAATTATCAGTACATCAAATCTGAGGTTGTTCTCATCCATAACTGTAATTCAGAAGTTCCTCAGCTTTGGCTTCACATTATAATCACTAGGAGAGCTTTAAAAGAAAAAAGAAAAACAATAAACAACAACAACAACAAAATACTTTCCAGAACCCCACCCTCGAATATTCTGCCTAGATAATTCAGGTTCTTAAAAGCTCTCCAGGTTAATTTCTGACCAGTTGAGAACCACGGTTATAGTTCTTTTCATGCCTCACCTGTTGTCTTTGCTAATATTAAATTCTTCTATTTTAGTATAGTGGCATTCTCTTCCTCAAATTTCAGTTTAGAGCATTCTTGTCCAAGTTAGCAAATTAACTGCCAAACATTGTCATTCTTGCTGGTTTTTCTAGATATGCTATATTTATTTCTCTGTTAGGAGGTAGTATCCAAGGGTGCAGAAAACTACCTTTTAATAAACCAACCGTATTTCAGTACAGAACTTTCTGAAGCATTTAACAATATCAGACTTATGTTATCAAGAGAGTGTTTTAGTTCATCTTTTTCGTACATTCTATGGGAACCCAGCTGACCTCTTAAATTCTGTAACATACACAAGAATCTCACACTGACGGTATGCTATGAGTGACAATAAACATTTAGTTTTTTTGGATTCTTAGGAAACAAAGGTCACAGAGTTCTCTTCACAGATAGTACATCATGGACCACCAGGAGAGATACGGACTTAGACACTGACCAAATTGTTCAGTATAGCCAAGGATAAATTTTACAATAATGACAAATTTTACGCATTTGTGCCATTGGACTAATAGCATAAAATAACCATCAGTGACCTCATTCCAGGAAGAAAATAAAAGTGTCCTTATGATACTCTTACCTGTGTTAACATAATTGCAACTGCATTTCAGAATGAGGGCAGGCCGATTATGCAAACCATTGCTAGAAAAATCTTGTTGAGCACATATGTACTGAAAAATAATTAAACAAGAGTTAAAGAGTAATAATAATAATACGATTATCTGTATTGTGCCAATACAGCCATTGTTGTGATAGCCAGGTTCGAGAATATTGTTTTCAAATGTGTATCTCATGATATTTGTTTCTGTGGGGAGAGACCTACCAATGTTTCGTCTTGGTAGATTTTGAACTAGACAATTACAAGAGCTCATCTAGCAAAGAATACTATTCGCATTACAACAAACAGCTTGTAAAATCTTCAATTTAACACTAAAAGTAATATGTGAATATTTGTTGATATTGAGCCCCGGATTCCTCCCGTGGTTTTATTTAGCTAATAGTAATAGCAATGGGAAATATTTTATTTGGCTTTATGACAGTTTATGTGCTATTTCTTCTTGGAAGGAAAGGCTTCTATGTTTAAGATTATAAAAAAAAAGCAGTAGTCGTTCAGATGATAAGCCCTTATTTGTGACACAGCAGGTCAAAACTAGCCATACACAATAAGGCGACAATATATTGGAAGTTCATGTATTTTCTGATGAGGTGAAGCAGGGTTTATTTGCAAGCTCTTTGGGCTCATTTACTTTCATTGCCTCTCTATCTGTTTCAGTTGGTTTGTCATCTTTTGTGCGATGGAAAGGCAGTCTATCTAATTTAACCTGCAGCCCTCACTTCATTCAACCAGGTCAATGGCTGGTTATGGCAGAGTTCTGTTTCTTTTGTTTTTGTTTTTTTTTTTTTTTTGGGGGGGGCGGTCTTTTTTTTTTAATGTTCACTGTGAAACAACGGGTCAACTAGGAAGAAGGAACTATGCCTCATAGAAAAAAAGTGTTCTTTTAAAAAAATATTCTTTTTTATTATTTAAAATTTTTTCAATTTTTATTTATTTTTGATAGAGAAGCAGAGCGTGAGTGGGGGAGGGCAGAAAGAGAGGGAGACACAGAATCTAAAGTAGGCTCCAAGGTCTGAGATGTCAGCCCAGAGCCTGATGCGGGGCTCAAACTCAACAACCTTAAGATCATGACCTGAGCTAAATTCGGACACCTAACTGACTGAGCCAACCTCAGGCATCCTGAAAAAAATGTTCTTTATAAATTCTTAGTATGATTCAGATGATTTAGTAAGTTTTTTGGGGGGGAGAGTCATCAGTCTTAAACTATGCTGACATTTTCTTAAGACCTTAGATCTCCAGGCAATCACCTTTCACTAAACGAAATTAAAAAAAAAAAAAAAAAAAAAAAAAGGCTAGTTGTTAACGGCAGTTAGTACTGAGGGGTGGAAATGGGGGAATACTCTCTTTGACTATTTCATGCCCTACTATATTGTTTGAATTTTTAAACAATGAGAATTATTACATGTGACATAAATAAAACAAAAGGCAGTTCAGGATAGATGTGGTTTTCGATGATTCTGTGTAATGAGCATTGAGCCAGTGTATGTGACAGCAGAACTGAAGGGGACGACGTACAGACAGCTTCAATCATGTTCCACCATTTTGGAACAATTGTGAGCAACCCTGAACCATTCATTTCCTGCCTTTTACTTATTTGCTTTTCTTTCCTTTGTTACTCCTTTTATTTACTAAGGAAGATCCACGTAACATAGAATTAATCATCTTAGGGGTGCCTGGGTGGCTCAGTCATTGAGCATTCGACTCTTGATTTCGGCTCAGGTCCGAATCCCTGGGTCCTGGGATGGAGCGTTGCGTAGGGCTCCGCAGTGAGTGTGGAACCTGCCTAAGATTCTCTCTCTCTCTCTCTCTCTCTCTGTCCGCCTCTCTTCCCCCCACTCATGCTCTTTTTCTCTCTCTAAAATAAAAATAACAAAAGGAATTAATCATTGTAAAATGAACAGTTCAGTGCCATTTAGTACATTCACAATGTTGTGCAACCACACGTCGATCACCTTGAAAGAACACCCCGTATCAGATGAATGGTTACTCCCCATTCGTCCTCCTCAGCCCTTGGATACCCTCAATCTGCTTCCTGTCTCTATGGGTTTCCCTATCGAAGATGTTTTCTACAAACAAAATGGCACGATATGTGACCCTTTGCGTCTGGCCTCTTTCCCTTAACATAATGTTCCCAAGGTTCATGCATGTTGTAACATGTATCCATCAGTATGTCATTCCTGTTATGGTTGAGAGATATTTCATTGTATGGATATACCACAACTTGTGTCATCAAGTCTCCCTCTTGGCTATGGTGAATAGCGCAGTATAAAAAAAATTAATGTACTTAATTTGTTTGAATACCTATTTTCAGTTCTGTTGGGTACACGCTGAGTAGCGGAATTGTGGGATCATATAGCAATTATATGTTTACCTTCTGAGGAACCACCAAGCTCTTTGCCACAGCATGTTAGTCATTTTTAACCCTTCATTTTTTCCTCTCCACTTTTCTTCTCTTCTCCTCACCTGAGTAATCCCTCTCTTGCTAAGGGAGTCAGCTGTAGAGAGAGGACCGGATTCCTGCATCAGGACTGCCTCTTACTAATTTTGAACGTGGGCAAGTCACATAGCTTTTAAAGCTCAGTTCCCTCACTGTATAATGTGGACATGCTGTAAATGTAGGATAATGGTTACTTCGCTGGTTGTTACGAAGAAACGTTATAATGTAAATAAAGTTCTTGGGCACTTAGGCATTCGATGATTACTGAAATATGAGTAGAATGTATTCTAGAAGGTGCAGGAGAGCATTCTCCACTCCAGAAGAATGATTGCATCAGTTCGATAGTTATGCTTTGTTCACCTCTGTTGCTTCTAAGAACTAAACCAACAGTCTGTTAGGAGAGGAAGCCCAGGGGGAGATTATGCAAGTTCTGAATGATGACCATTCGCTTCCTAGGGATTCCATTCTGTATTCATCTAAAACCATCATCACACTCTCTCTGCTCACAGCCCTCAAAGGGTACCCCATTTCACTGCGCGGAAGATAGGTTCATAACAATGGCCTCAGAAGATTCCATGATTTGGTTGATGCCCTCTCTCTTTTCTCAACTTCAACCACGCCCCACCCAAGGTCATTCTGCTTTGATGACACTGCCTTTCTTACTCTACAGTCATGTACTTGCCCATACAGACTTTGCGTTTCTTCTTTCTGGAATATTCCATCTGTAGACATCAACATAACTACTTCCAGAGTTCCTTCAAATCAGTGGTCAATTAGCACCTTAAAAGAGTTTTCTCTGGACATCTTACATAAAACTATTTCCCTACCCTAACGCTACTTTCTATTTTCTTGAATTTATGTTTTGTCTTTGTCCTAGTACAGTGGTGATCATCTGCAGCTTTATATGTTCACTTATTTATTTATTTTATTGTGTATCTTTACCTTCGTAAATTGCATGAGGACACCCTCGGCCTTTTTTTTTGGTTGTTGTTCACTGCCCTTCACTCAGCATCTAACATAAGCCCTGGTACATAGTAGATGTCTCCATGAATATTTGTGCAAAATGACCATTTATATAGTTAATAATACTGCAGATCCTTGAACTGCTTTCTGAGAAACATTACTCTCATTATGCAAAAATAAATTGCTCATTGATGCCAAATTAAAACTTTGGTTGAAATCCCCCCCTTATCTTCCAATGAAATATGAAAGTTATAAATGTAGAATATGTGTTTATATAGGTTATAAACTCCCACAAGGCTGAGAGTCTGTCCTTTTACATCTGTTATAGGAAATAGCCTATTATGAGTGCTGAATTAATACAGATCATGATTGATTTAAAATGCATGGTGTTTTGCACTGTATTCAGCCAACATCTATGTTCAATTAAATAATCACTACAGTCACCTGTGTTTGTGCATTACACTAGTGGTAAGAATTACACTCACCAAGGCTGGATTATATTCTGGGATGATATAGGTGCCATCCCAAGTTTGGTAAGATGCAAAAATGTTCAGTTCTGTCCTCATCAATTGGGTGATGCAAGAGGAGAGTGTCAACTCACATGGGCACCTACTTTGGTTTTGGGGTTTTTTTAACGTTTATTTGTTTTTGAGAGAGCTAGAGAGAGACAGAGTGGGAATGGGGAGGGGGTAGAGAGAGAGGGAGACACAGAATCTGAAGCAGGCTCCAGGCTCCGAGCTGTCAGCACAGAGCCTGATACGGGGCTCAAACCCATGAAACGTAAGATCATGACCTGAGCTGCAGTTGGGCACTTAACCAGCTGAGCCACCCAGGCGCCCCGTGAACACCTACTTTTGAAATCTCCTTGTGCATGTCAAAGAAAACAAAGGAATCCTTCGTTTCTATCGCGTTTGTGGGAGCGGGGAGGTAGTTTGGAGATCTGGTCTGCATGAAATTCAACTGTAAAATGTGTCATTTCTCCTCATAGTTGAATCTGCAGGCAGCATATCGTTCTGTAGCTGATTCACCTGTTCTGCCAGGTGTCCTCACCCACCATATGTATAAATATTTGTCTAAATTCTTCCTTTTTTATCATTCTGTTTTTGTGTATATTAGAAGAGCCAGAGCCAAGTTTCTAGGGAAGAACAACTTTTCCAGTTTTCTTTGGCTGTTGATGACTTAGGTCTCTCTGAATAGTCCCTCTTGTACTTGGCTGATAGGAGCCGAATTTCTCTGAGCTCAAAGTAGGCTCCACACATTAAAAATAAAATAAACAGATAACCTATTTTCTTCCTAAGGGTCTCAAGTTGGGTGTATGTGTGAGTGTCTTCTCCACATGTCTGTTTCTCTGAGAATCACTTCGTGCTCACTTTTTCATGTGGTGACAAGGTTATTGGCTTTGAAGTCAGATGGACTGGGATGTAAATGTCACCTTTTCCACTCCATACTCTTGAGACCTTGGGCAAATTGCTTGATCTCTCTGGACCTTGGCTTGCTCCTCTATCAAATGTGAGAAAATGCAGTGCATAGTTGCTGCGAAACATTTCCTTCGGATCACAGGTCGGAGACACCTTCCCTGACAACCCGGTGCAAAAGCGCACCCCTGCCCCAGTCCAATGGAGGCTGAGTCCATAAATCCACCTTTGCCTTGAAAAGCTCACAAAAGTGTGTGCTTGGACCCAGGAGCCCAATGGGTTAGTCATGTGTTTTGCTAGATGAATGAATTCGGAGGACAGTGTGTTCAAGATAGACATCCGTATTTTTGAAAATAAGATAAGGTTCTCCATTTGCACAAGGCTGAGGAGAAAAGGAAACCCGAAAGCAAGTAACAAGCAAGCAAGTGAGCAATTAAAGAAAAAAAAAAGCAAATGCAGCAGAAGTCAGAAAGTTGAACCTTATCCTCCAATATTCACATGAAATTGCTAAATGTTTCCTGATTTCCGATTTATTTTTGCAAGGAAGGAAAGAATGTCACTTACCACATTGTTGATTTTTTTTGGGGGGGGTCGGTGAATTTGGTGTTCATATGGATTTTGTCTAGAAGCAGTGTGGCAGCAGCGGTTAGCAGCTAAAATGAGTTTAGTTCCTTCTTGCATCAGTTAGCGGAATGACACTTAGAGTGTTTGTAAGTCACGTCTTTGAAAAGTACCCTCGCTTCATTTAATTTTTAATCATTATTATGACTTGCAAGAGGAAGATAAATGTTTAGATTGTTGCATGTCTTAGTTCCCAACCAATTCTTGACTTCTCCGTTGATTTGGGCCTCTCAAGGTGGAAAAAAAAAATTCAAAAGAGACATTGTTATTTCCCAGCCAGCTTGACCTGTCCTGTGTCAATGGGATAGATGAGTTTGGGGGATGTTTTCTGAGGTCATTATGGCAGATCTTCTAAAAATGTAACTTCTTAACATGGAATTATATCTGCAAGTGAAGTGAAAATGTAGCTAGAAAATGTAGAGAAGAGATCTGTAGATAGATAAAGATCATGGGTTTATCACGTATCATTTGTATGGACTTGAGAGTCACTTAATAGTTCCGAGTTTTGCTTTTCCTATCTGTAAAGTAGGCATAAGAAATGTCTCCTTTCAAAGTGACCCATAAGATTAAGTTAGCTAATGTACACAATGTGTTTAGTCCAAGATTCTGAGCCTATTTCTACGTTTTTCTTTCTTCAAAGAAAGTAACAGCCATAACTATATACTACATTGTATTGGAGCTATGATCTGGTGCTTTGGTTTCCTGTAGACTTTTGGCTCTTGATTCCTTATAAAACACAATTTTATTACCTTATTCAACATTTACGACAAAATGCAAATCTATTTACACGTGTTCAAGTCATAGAAACTTGACAGTAAAACACGAATAACATCATCTTACCGTCAGGCCAGACATCACACTGGAACTCTTCCTGTATCACCTAATTACCAAGAGAGATTTGCTACTATAAAGGGGGATGCTTTGAACATCTTAATATTGCATATAGACTTTCCTTGTATTCCTTTCTACAGTCTAAACAGTATTCGCCAGCTTAATGTGCATAGGAATTGCTCTGTAGATTGTATATGGGAGATTTGTGAGACTCTCAACTGTGTTTTGTTTAATAGATGGTTTTCACCCTTTATGCAGATTTCTGAGTTTAATGCTCTTGTAAGATATAACATCTGATCCAAATAATTATGGCAAATAATTCCAAGTCAATTAGCTTTAATGCCGTGTGAATAAGTATTGAGCGTTTGTTAAACGGTATCACGGCACAGGCTTCAGTTAGCATCAGACCTTTTTGAGGTTAAGTCCCTTTGACCTTTTCCATTTGCCCAACTTGACTCTTTTTGGTCTTAGCTCATTCCTCAATCTTGTTTACTTACCCTTTCTTCTCAGCTCTAGTAAAGGCTTCCTCTTCTTTTCCCTTTGTGTTTAATTCCTCATCTTTATACCCTCCCCAGTTTCCTGGAGACTTGTCTTGATTTAGTAGCCACTCACTGGTCCAAGGACTGTGTCCTCTACTTACTGTCCCTGCAGCCCTGCTCTTGCCCAGCGGGACTTGCCTCCATCCCCATGGTCAGGCTCTTTGTCACTCTGCATATGCCCGTTTCTGGATTCCCTATTGATCTCATTAGCTCTGCTGGAATGTCTCTAGGATTATGCCAACCTCCCGCATGGTCTACACACACACACACACGCTAACCTCTACACCAGACACTCGAGCAAAAAGGACAGATCCTAGAGAATGTTTGCATTTTCTGGTCGGTTCATCTTTTCAGTAATTCTACTTACAAGTGGAGTAAGGGAACCCTACTACAGAGCTCTGCAAAAGAGTAAACATCTGACAGCTTCAGTAATTCAGCTCTCTCTGTAACAGTAACATGAGTGACTTAAGCAGCCAAATTCCAAAAAGAAATATATTTGACTCTGATTCTCTTAAATCCATCTGTTCAAACTGGCTGTAATACAGCTCACTGCATGTAGTTTTAAATTGGTGCACATTAAAAAATGCAGTTTTACGGCTAGAGATAGGGATGATACTCATGAAAAAAAAAATCAGTTTCCCATAACCCCTTTGATACAGTAATCTGGGCTCCTGGGGTGGGAGAGTCCCAGTCTAAAAGATCCTTGGGAAATCACTTCCGGTTAGGAATGGAACAACACTCAACTCCTTCCATCTCTCAAACGTCTCAAACCGGGTATATATCGGCTGCTACCTTTGTGATGACTAACCAAGATGCACTGGTTACAATTCTTGAGTTACTCTCTGTTTTCACATTTAGATGCCTTCCCCTGCCAAGTTTAAAAAGGAGGAAAAAATAAATTAATCCTCTGGAGCTGAAACAGAAACATTTGGTCTTCTGTAATCCTCAGTTCTTAACCTAATGTGGCAGCTCATAGGGAAACTGTCGGATCTGCAATCCTAATTACGCAAAGTTGCCTCCCGTGTGTATACATGTAACCGCAAAGACTGAATGTACATCGACAACTCATCCTCTCTGTCCCATGGTCCTCAACATCCTTGCTGCGTATGGGGTTTTATCTCTGTGACTCTCTGGTGGGCTACATATGGCTACCCAAGTAGAGCAGAAATACGTCTCTTCTGAGAATGTCCCTCATAGGTGTTGAGACAAATATGAATCTATGGCAGTAAAATATTTTGTGAAACATGGGGTGCCATGACTCTGGTTGAATATCACTTCTTCAAGGCCACATTCACTGAGACTGGGAAAACCCAAAGCGAGGGACCCCACTATATATGTTGCAGCACAAAACTCTATTGACTTTTTAAGAAAGAAAAAAAGGGGATGTTCTTATTAACAATTGCTCCAAAGATAACCAAGTATGTTTTTTTTTATTCTTACCTTGAAGAATTCATATGGTGTTGTATAGATATATACACATACAGACACATGTGCACACACATATACACGTGCCACAGGTACTGTTACTAAATCAATGTGGGCAGATGGCAACTCGTCAGTCGATGCTTGCTGCACTGAAAATAAAACCACATATAATTGACTTGCTAAAACAAATATTTTCTCATTATACTCTAATTATAATCGGTGGAGGGATTTTAATAAGATTGACGCAGTCACTTATACTGGGGAAGAGCACCTTCCTGATCGAGAGTATTGGTAATAGAGAAAGGAATTTAACGTTTACTGCAGAAGGATTTGGACTTTGTGTTAATTACTTCCTTAAAACGTTGTGATTTGAAGGACAGGGACCTTTCATATTCTAATCAAAAGCTGACGCTTTATTGGTAATGATAAAGTTAGCGGGTTTCCTTCATAACAGGGTGAAGGACCAATAAAGCCGCCAGTCTGGACGTATTTAAAGTCAGATGGGGAGGCCAGCTCCTACCTCATCATTTCTGTCATATTCTTCCCCAGATTGTCTCTCAGTATTGGCACTCAGTCCTTGCAGAAAGGGAATGTTCTTCACAGGACCATCTCAGTAGTTTCTACAACAACTCTTCCAATAGTAGAGGAAACTGACCTCGTTCTCTAGGAGGCAGGGAGCCCGGGAGGGCTTGAGCATGTCCTGCTTGCAGCCTATAAAAACAAAATTTATCTCAAGTCTTAGGTATGATTTTAGCTATGCAATTTGGGTACTTGTCACATTCAACTTTATTAAATATGTGTATACTTTTCTATGAGCCCCCTCCTTCCAGCTGAAGGAAGTTGATTGCTTGCCATGATTATTTGGTGGCTTTTAACACACTTTAGCAGAGGAATCAACATATGCCAATTGTAAAGCCTTCACCTTGGCTTATTTCTAGCTTCTCCTCAGCTAGGGGCTCACCACAAATCAACCTTATGATAATCACTGGTCTAGGAGAGCATCTCCAAATGTCTTTTGCTAACCAACCCAATATGGGGCTCCGTTTCTATTTTGTGTTCCTGCTGGACCCCACGTTATGACAAAGAAACAGTAGATTCCCTGATCTCTTATTCAGATTCAAAGGAAGTTATACCCATTCGGCATGCTCTCTCTGTGGGTCAGCACCTAATGGTCCTATCCCTTATGTCAGGCAAGAGCCCACTTGACAGTTTTGTCTCCATTTGATGAAAACTCCCTCTATGGATCCCCACGGGACCTGGTGTAGCCGGAGCCCTTTCTGGTCTTGTCAGAGGCAGTGCACGCAGCCTGAGCCAGGAAACAGTAGGGCTGACTAATGAAGAATGAGTTCTTGTAGCCGTGATTTGGCACATTTCAAATATACAAATCAGCTTGTTGAATTGAATTGCATTCCCTTATTAGTTCGCATTTAATAAATAGCACTGGCTGTTTCACAGCGGGATTTATGTGGTTTTCCATTTATTCAAAAATCTGGAGGACCCGCTTTTGAAGAAGCTCTCTTTTATCTGTGCTTGACAGCATATATTTTTTGCAAAGCGGGGATTTGTTTAGAATGTAAAGTCCAAATCGTCTTTCTCTCGGTCCCGTGGGGTACAGGTTATCCCAAAGGAAGACCATCCTAGACATGTGCTATGTTTGTTCATTTGCTTGCACTCATTTGCCTCACATCCAATCCGGCTGCTAACCTTAGCTCCTAGGTTGGTCCACTGGAAACCCATCTTCACCAAGATTTACTTAAGTTTTGACATGGGCAGTGGTCCATCATGCACCTCATAGCTTTCTCAGGCAGTGGAGCAGAAAAGTCAAAAGTGCTGACTCTGAAACCAGAATTCGTGCACCTGCTACTCCCTATCTCTCTGTGCCTCAGTTGTCTCCTTTGAAGTGGGAACACAAATAATTTCCATTGCCTAGGGTTGTTGTGAAAAATGAATTAATTGTTACATATGAGGCATATGGAACATCCCCGGTCCAAAGTAAGTCTTTGGTGTGAGTCACTTTTGATTAGCTCATGGTTCTCTTTCCCTTACTTCCATTATTTTGTCCCATCGGCCTCCACAATCAGGCATATTTTTTTCTCTGTTTTATGATTCCAGTTTGCACAGAGTTTTCTCTTTTTTTTCATTTTTTAATGCTTCGTTATTTATTTTTGAGAGAGGGAGAGAAGTACAAGCAGGCAGGGGAGGGGCAGAGAGAGAAGGAGAGGGAATCCTAAGCATGGGGCTCAAACTCATGAACCGGGAGATCATTGCTTGAGCCCAGATCAGGAGTTGGATGCTAACTGACTGAGCCATCCGGGTGCCCCACACAAGATTTTTTTCTTGAGTAAGCGTGTCCAGCTACCCAAGAAAGTCACAAAAGTATTTATTCAAATAACTCTGAAAACTATTCTGGAAAGTAAGATTGCCCCTATGAAGGAGTAAGGAAGCTTGTATACCTGCAGAGCTGCAAGGGCATGGTCATATTGTTTGGGGGTTTCTCAATCCCAGCATACAATAGCCAATCAGTTTCTTTTTCTCCTTCCTGTGGTTCCGCCCCCCCCCCTTTTCTTCTCCTTCTTCTAAATTGTTATCAGGTAACTATAATATTTGCCCTTCCTTTCACACTATGTTCTCAGTCTCTTCCCTGAACACACCCCCTTACATATCCTGGCCTTTCTCTCCACACACATTCCATTATTCCCACCTAAAGTGCCACTTCCCAACTTTCCAAATGGCCAAGTTACCCAAATCCTTTACAACCCATTTCATGTATTACCTCCCGGTCATAAATCATTCTCAACTCTGCAGCCCAGGGGCATTGTATAAATCTCGAGCAGTATTTGTTGCTTTGTATTCATGATCAGGTGTGCGTGTGCTTATCTTTCCTTTTGAACTCCAAGCATCTTCATGGCAAGGACTTCCGGCGTCCATCTTAGTTTTCCGACATCGACTGCAGTATATAAGTGTTTACTGGCAGAATGAGTATATGTGGGCAAAAGAGACTTTCAGTCAATTTCTCCTCCTGGGAATTGGAAGGACCAGCAATAAACATAATGGGAAATACGTGTGGTCAGTCCCAATGCTGCAGTCTTCTGTCAGATCCCAGGCGCTTGGACAGAGCGGCTCCGCATGGCCCAACTCTCCATGATCTGCCACTGTGCTTCTCACAAATCCACACTCTGGCTAAATGAAACTTTTCCAGTGACCTGATGAGTAATTACCTATCATTCTCTAGCTTGCTAGAAGACAAGGACTTTGCCTTTCATCTCTATAGCCCCGGAAGCAAATGCAGTGTCTGCTCTTACAGGGGGCTCAGTCACCATTTGTGGCTGGGCAGATGAATGGATTCACCCTCCTAGCTGCTATAGAAATACGCATTGGACAACAGTGTGGCCTCAAGGGCAGAGGAAGAGAGTCTGGGAGTGTTTACTTAAATGATTCTGCATTATTACTCAACTTACTACTACTACTAGAGGGGGGGGTGGAGGTGTTGGTGAATAGTTTGATGAATAGTTGGTAGAATTCGTAGACATGTGACACGGAGATCATGAGATCAGTAACATAGTAACATAGTAACATAGCCTTTTTGTTCTCTTTGCTGGAAGGACATAGAGACGAGGAGGAATTAGTGTTCACATTTATTACGGTCATTATTATTACATTATTCAATATGAATTCATAACTGAACTAACTGGACCTTATAAACATCAAAAATAGACAACTCTGGCTGAGAACAAGATCGATCTCCAAAGAGATTTCAAGGATGTGCTGGGCTGCGTAGACTTGAGGTTTATCTAAGATGTGCTCAGAGCATGGAACATCATATATTTCCTCTGAAAATATCTTAAATGCTATGACATTAGCCACTTGCTTATAATTAAAGTATGTTGCCATTTCACCAAGCTTTCATTTACAGAAGAAAGTGCAAATTCCATTCCCCTTGAACTTTAGCTACTTCCAACTTTTTTCTTTGTTCTTTTCTTTAAAGCTTTGCAACAAATGCATCCCCATATGCTTATATTAGTTCATCTAGTATTAAACATATTGGCTGTGCAAATGTTGGCACCCATTAATAAATGTTTTCATTTTTTCATTCTCTCTCTTTTTTTAACTTTAGATTCTTCCTTTGACTACATAAGCAACAGCTGGTTAGCTGCCTGCACAAGACTGGATCTAATACCTCTACAGAAATCTAGGTCAAAACACTTGGAATGCATGAATATCAAACAGAGTTTTCAAAACAGCAAATGAATACATCTTTAACTGGTGACATTTTCCTGTAGCATATGGTTGCAAGCTCAGGGGACTGGATGCTTTTTTGATGAATATGTTCCATCAAAAGCTAGGGGATGGCAGTAGGCTTTTGCCACCTTCTGTTTTGCCTTATGAAATGATAATACAAGTGCATAGATAGATACAATGATCACAAGGCTTTTACCTTCTTCAGACCTATTCTAAAGACGAATTGTTCCCTTTTGGACGAGTGGCTTTGTCTTTGACTGGGTTTGGGTTTAGACATAACTGTCAAAGGTGACAACCAGTGGGAGCAGTTGTCTTTCTTGGGCAGAATTTGCTTGGTGGAAACCTTCAAAAAATTGAACTGAAAAGCAAATATTTGCCAAAGAGAGGAATCGGGAAATTTGGTCACATGAGTAACTTATAGCCACAGCAGCAAAATGTTGATCCAAATCCCTTGTCAAATGTCAATATTGAGAGGCTGGTTAATCGTTTACCGATGAGGAACACAGAGAAAAGCCCAAGGAAATTGGAGGCTGCCACCTTAATCCCAAATCTGCCACCAATCATTCAAACTTGACCTTGGACAGGTCCTTTCATCTCTGTGACCTCACCGTCCTTCTATTTTGTGAAATGACAGGACAGGACCGCATAACCCGTATGGTCTCTCCTCACCCTAAACTTCTAGGTTTGTAAGTTCATAAAGTTTATAAAGCTGTTTTGTTGTTAAACGCATCATGTTGATTGAAATAGCAGTGACAGAGAACAGGCTTTGATGACTTTCTTTAGTTGACTGAAGATCTGTTTCTTAAAAAGACAAATTATTTAGAATCCTCCCTCCTCCCTATCGATAAAAGAAGACAACAGTGAAACGGTTCTGGTTAAGCAGGGGAGGGAGGAGGGGAGGCTCCCTTGGTCTGCTCTGGCCCCCCACTTCTCAGGGCGGCATCTGAAGCCTGTATAGGGGAAGCCTGGCTCTCTACCAAACTCAGTGTGTGAAGACCAGTGGCCGAGAAAACGAGTGTGTGGGGGTATTTTGTTCGTAGTGGTGGTGATGGAGGAGAAAAAGTGTTGGAAACCGAATTTTTCTCTTCTTGCATCTAGCAAATTTGTGCTAAGCAAACAATACCTTTCAGTTGCAGGTTAAACTTTAAGCCTGATGTTCTGCTCCCGGTTTGGCTTCTGTCTAAAACATCACCAGGAGAACTTGTGAGTATCGCAAGAATTTAGAGATGGGCCATTTTATTCCCAAAGCTGACTCGTCTCTTTTCTTGCTTTGGTAGGGCCACAACAATATTCTTGAAATCACACTCCGAAAAATACTCATTGCTGTCAAATAACTTAGAGGCGATTTCTTTCTGTCTCCAGACTCATCGTGCTCCCCACCTAACACTGTTATAAGACGCTTGGGTAGCTTTTCCGAGCAGTCTATGCATATAAATTTGCATGTGTGTGTAACGTGTTTGTGTACATACGTATGTGTGTGTGTTCCTTTTTGGGGAAGTGGGAGTGTTTGAAACATACATAAAAGCACTTGGCTTTTTAAATTTAATATTGTCTTAAACATCATGCTTGAACATTAATGTGCAATCTACATCTTTCTTTGTAAATGCTGCACAGTCCTTTATAGTGGACGCACAGAACTTTTCATACCAATTCATCTTAAAGGGCATTTATGTGGTTGTACTTTTTTTTCCTGTATACTTATAAAGTAGCAATGAACATCCATATAGGTGGGTATTTATAAATATATGTGATAACATCTAAAGGTTAACCTCCTGGAAATAATATTGTTGGACCAAAGAATATGTGCGCACTTAATTTAGATGTAGAAGGCCAATTAATATTTAAGTACAGTTATTATTTTCAGGTTTTTAAAATAGGACTGTAGTTGAACATCTTTTCACATGTTTAAAAATTACTTGTATGTAAAACTCTGTTCATATTCTTTGTCCATAAATGGAGTTAGGACAACTTAGTAGCCATCTGGAAAAAAAATAAAATTGTATTCCTACTTTATTTCCAACACCAAAATAAACTCCAGATGGACCAAAGATTTTACGCTAAAAATAAACGCATTAAAGTACTATTAGAAAGCAGGAGATGTTTTTTTGTAAGTAATCCCAAACTAAGGAAGGTCTTTCTAAGCATAATAAAAAACCTCAAGGGATGATTCCAAAGATGTATACATTGTTAAGTCAGTATATATTGAAAACAAAAGAGGAGTGACACATTCAAGGGGACGACAATAACGCATTTGACAAAAGTTGGCTGTTTTCAATGATTTGTAGCTTTAAAATGTTGTACCGTCTAGGCTCAGGATGTAGAAAGTTGAAAGAGATTATTGCCCTCGCCACAACAAGCAAAATAAACTGGATAGGCTATAGGATCCTAGTTTATTTTAAAAGCATCAGAGGGATAAGAACACAAAGAAAGTTAAATTAATTCTAGAAAGCCAAGATCCCTCGATAGATTACAATAGAGCCACAGCTGCTGTCATCCCTGACGGAGCTCAGGAGGAAGGGGGCAGGCCACAGATAAGAGTGAGGAGAAACCAGCCTAACTCTTAATGATCTTTTAATGGCCCTATGCGGACTGGCAGGACAGATCAGAATTCCGTGGTGCCCGAGCCTCATAGCAGGTCTGTCCCTATCCTCCGATTGTTCCTGTATCTTTACCCACTACTTACAGAGGCTTCGATGAAAGCTGGTGACGTCTAAAGGGAGCTGAGAGTGATCTCTGCTGATCAGAAGAAATGAGAGACAGTACTCAGGACACATGGCCCTTCCCAGAGAGCGAGGCACCCTCCACCCATAGACATGCGTATGTCTCAATGAATAACGTATCGCGGGAGTTGGCTTGCTTTGAACTTTATAAAAGGAATACATCATTCTCTAGGTAGTTTTCTGGTATTTTCCCTCAAACTGATACCAAGAGTCATTGATCATGTTGAGTGTGGCCGTGTTCCATTGCATTCGATTTCGCGTCATGTATCCTCGCTGCAATTCCTTGGCGTAGCTCTACCTCAGCGTTTTTGTCCATTTGTTTGTTGATGGACCTTTGCGTTGTTTCTGGATGACTAAAGTGACTCAGTAAGCATTCTTGTACGTATGTGCAGAAATTTCTGTTGTGTGTGTACCTAAGTGTGGAAATTCTGGTTGCACAAGGATTCAATGTTGTAAGATAAGACCAAATGATTTCCCAAATGTGTTGTAGTGGTTTATACTACCACAGGCAAAGTATGAGATTATGTTGAGTCACATCCTCTCCAACTCTTGGTATTATCAAGAATTCGTAATTTTTAGAATATGATTAATTGTTAACAATTATCTTAACTGGTGTTGGTTTACACCTCCCCCAATTAGTGATATTGATGTTGTGATGTTGAGAGTTTTATCATCTTTTGCCTATTTTTCCACTAAGCGTCCGTTTTCTTAATGATTTGTAAGAATTTTAACCTCTTCAAATAGATGCATTCCAAACATCTTCCAGTACGTAGTTTGTGTATTTTTTTTCCCTTTTCTTGACCAACAGCTTCTATTCTCGATGATCTGACATACATTTCTGTCACATATCAAACTTCCATATATGCATGGATTTTCTGGTTTAATATTTATTTCGCTGGTAAATTTCTTTTGATTGCTATAGCTCTACAATATGGTTTATAGCTATAGCATACCTTTAGAATATGTTTTTATTCTATGTTTTCCTATCTGATAGGGAAAACACCCTCTACCTTTTCTTCTTCCTCAGAAAATATTTGTGGTAGACAATCCTTTGTTTCTTATATAAACTTTTAAAGAAACTTCTCAAATTTCTTGAAGGAGACTGTTGGAAATTTGACTGGAACTACATTAAAAACACAGGTCAGTTTGAAGAGATTTGATCTCTTAGGGATATCTATTTCTTTTCATGAATATGTGCAACTTCTTTACGTATTCGATGAAATACACTAAAGTTTTAAAATGTTCTGTGCAGACGTCTTTCCCATTTTTGTTAGATTTATGACTTGATATTTTATCATCTTGGTTTCTATAGCAAATGGTGTATTTTTAAAATATTTTTTCTAGTTACTTGTTAGTGTACAGAAATGAGACTGGCTTTGGGTATCCAGCCATTTTGCTAAGCTCATGTAATTTCTAATTTTTTTATGTTTACTTTTTTGAGGGCGAGGAGGGCCAGAGAGAGGGGTGGGGGACGGGGGATCTGAAGTAGGCTTTGTGCTGACAGCAGGGAGGCTCATGCAGAGCTCGAACTCACGAGCTATGAGAGCATAACCTGAGCTGAAGTCGGCTGCTTATCCAGCTCAGCCACCCAGGCACCCCTCACATTATTTATAATAATTTGTGGATAATTTAGGATTCTACATAGGCCATATCACCTACAAAATGGTCAGATTTATTTTTTCCTTTCCAATCTTAATTCCTTTTTTTTTCTTTTCTTATTGTGCTGGCTATATCTCAAGACAATGTTGTGATGATATTGTGGTGATATTGACCATTATTTTCTTTTTCCTATTTTAGATGCCCTCCTCAATATTCCTCTGTTAGATGTTTCTCACTTTTCAGGTCAAGGAAGTACTCTCCTGTTCTATTCAGAAAATTACATGTACAAATCCTCATCTTTTCCAGTGGTTTTACCTGCTTTATATTGCTTATGTCTACCTAGTAAAATATTAATTATTAATAGTGGTGACCCTGGGAATTCCTCTAATAGTTTAATTTCATTTAATTCCTCTAACATTTAAGTTAACAATTTAATCCCAACGTTGGTTGGGATAGAGATAAAATTTCTTCCTCTTTTTTGAAGGGGATGCTTTCTTAATATGTAAACAGTTAAGAACTCTGAAAAATAAATTGATATTTCATCTTGTCTTCTGCTCTCAAGAGTTTGTGCAGAGTATGAGTTAGCTTTTTTCAAGTTGAAGAAATGACTCAGAATATTCTGTAAGCCCAGCATATTTTTATGAAGTTATTTTTAGTAATTTTAAAATCGTAAATGTTTAGCTTTCTTTTAGTGCATTTTAAATTCTTCAGTAATCTTATTTCACTGATAATGTTAAGTATTTTGACATAAGTTTAGACATGTTTTCTCTTAACGTCTTTGTTATATCTTTCATGTTCTTCATGTATTTGTTGGGCATCTTTGTCCTATTTTTGAAGTTATATTTGTCAACAACTATTTTTGCCCCCACAAAAAATCAACTGCAGATTTTCTTGGGGGAATCAAATTTACTCTACTTTGACAATCACTATTTTTATCTGTTTTGCTTTATTCTTCTCTTTTTTCTTTTCATCTGAGGCTTGTTTGGGTCTTTATTATACATTTGCTTCAATGCAAATGTTTTATCTTCATTCTCCTTTCGTTACTAATGAAAATATCTTCATAAGCATTTATAAACTTTGCGTCGTATCTGATACCAGTAGTTCTCAACTGGGAGCAATTTCACCCTCCACCTCCCCGAGGGACATTTGGCCATGTCTAAAGATACTTTGGAATGTTGTAACTTGCACCAGAGGGGGAGAAGATACTTTTGGCATCTCGTTGGTAGAGACCAGAGATGTTGGTAAACGGGCTGCAATGCCCACAGATGTTCCCGACCACAAAGAATTAGCCAGCCCAAACATGTCAATTGTGCTGAGTTTGAGAAACCCTCCTACAGACCTCTGAGATACATTCAGTTATTTTGATCAATATTACAAGCCATTCTAAGTAATATGGACTCCCTGTCACTTTTCCCTCTTTTGATTATTTGTTATAGACCAAAACCCAGCAACGTTCACATGTGCCTTATTTGGCTAGCTCCATATTTTCAAACAGCAACAACAACAAAACAGTCGCATGCCCTTAAGTAGGATGTGCACTCTATAGATTTCCAGTCTCTGCCTGCTGCTCATTATTTTACCCCTCTCCCTGGATATTACCCATCTAACCATTGTAGAAATGGGAGTTTGCACTCCTGAATTCTATACTTAATGGTCTTCTGTCTGTTTCTATTTTATTAATTTTCCTTTCCCTAAGGGGACAATACATTTCCCTTGGCCATAGTAGCTCACTGAAGTATTGCAAGTGTTTCTAGAAGATATATCAGTCCCGGTGAGGGCTGGTAACATCAAAACCTTTTGACACAGGATGGGCGATTTTTATAAACTCGTATCTCTTTTGGGTTACATGGTGTCTGTTCTATCATTTCCTGCAATAATAATAATACTCATCATCCTCATCACGGATGCACCAGAGTACATAGGTAACGCCTACTCCTTATTTCATGTTCTAGTATATAGACCAAAGCCGAGTTTTTTTCACTTTGAAGGTGCTTATAATAGACACACCTTTACTTGAAAACAGGATATGGCATGCCTTCGTGTGGTGTCAGGTTAACTAATATGCCTTTACTATGGTGACTCAGGGGCCTTTGAATTATGGATTCCACCCCCCCCCCCACATTTACGTAACACTCAGTGGATGCAAAAGTTTGATACTTATTCATTCAAATACAGTTATGTATCAAAGATGATCAGTTTTCCTTTTGTGGAATCAACATCAATACCAAGATTTACTATTCATGGGTTATGAGATACTGACTTTTCTCTTTTGTTCTTTCATTAACAAATTCTTCCCTGTAAGTAGGTTAATGAGCTTAATACACAGATCATTCTAATTAACTGTAATTCAAGGAACAGAACCATTGGGAAGAGATGACACAGAGCCAGGAATATTCTCAGACATTGAGAATCAGTGTTGGGAATTGTTGTTCTGGATTTCTTGAACTGGCAAACCACACTATCTAAAATTTCCAGTACACAACAGAATGCAATTCACATTGTTTCACATGGAAAATAAGTATCATCATGTTTTGTAAAAGGCCTGAGAACTTCCTGAGCTTACGTTAAGGAAGTAACTTACTTTTTTTTTTTTTCAGTTTCATTGAGTTATAATTGACATACATCATGTGTAAGTTTAAGACATGCAGATGATTGAGGTGCCTGGGTGGCTCAGTCGGAGGAGCATCTGACTATTGGTTTCAGTCCAGGTCATGACCTAACGATTCACAGGTTCGAGCCCTGCATACGGCTCTGTGCCGACAGTGTGGAACCTGCTTTGGATTCTCTCTCTCTCTCTTTCTCTCTCTCTTTCTCTGCCTCTCTTTTACTCGCACCCATGCTCTTTCTCTTTCAAAATAAATAAATAAACTTAAAAAAATACATACAGCTAATATCCATCTTCTCATATGGATACAATAAAACAAAAAGAAAGAAAAAAAAGGAAAAAAATTCTCCTGTGATAAGAACTCTTAGGATTTACTGGAGAGTAACAACTTCACTACCTATCATACAGCAGTGTTAACCATAGTCATCATGTGCATTATAGCCTTAGTACTTACTTACATTACAACTGGAAGTTTGTAACTTTTGACTCCCTTTGTACACTTCCCTCCCCCTCCCCCTTTCCACCTCGAGTAACAAGTCTAGTTTCTTCTATAATGTTTGTTTGTTTGTTTGTTTTAAATTTAATTTTTTTAAGATTTATTTGTTTTTGAGACAGAGCATGAGCTAAGGAGAGGAGAGAGAGAGGGAGGGAGACACAGAATCCGAAGCAGGCTCCAGGCTCTGAGCTGTCAGCACAGAGCCCGACGCGGGGCTCGAACTGTGGAGCTGTGAGATGAGCTGAGGTCGGATACCCAACGAACTGAGCCACCCAAGCGCCCCTGTTTTAAATTTAAAGGTAAATGAGATCGTGCAGTATTTGTCTTTCTTTGTCTGACTTCTTTCACTTAGCATAATGCCCTCAAGGTCCATCCATGTTGTTACAAATGGTAAGATTTTCTCATTTTCATTTTATGGCCAAAACTTCTTTATCCACTTATCCAACGATGGACACTTAGGTTGTTTCCATGTCTTCATTATTGTAAATGATGCTGTTGTGAATGTAGGGCTACAGATATTTTTCCGAGCTAGTGTTTTTGTTTTCTTCGGGGGTATTCCCAGAAGTGGTTCATATGGTAGTTCTATTTTAATTTTATTTTTTTGTGCATCCTCCACACTGTTTTCCATAGTGGCTACACCAATTCACGATCTCTCTAACGGTGCACAAATGTTCCCTTTTCTCCACATCCACACCAGAATTTGCTACTTCTTGTAATTTTGGTGATGACCATCCTAACAGGCATGAAGTGTTATCTTACTGTGGTTTTAATTTGCATTTCCCTAACGGCTCATGATGATGAGCATCTTTTCATGTATCTGTGGGTCGTCAATATATTTCTTTAGAGAAATGTCTCTTTAGGGCGTTGCTCATTTTCTGATTAGGTTGCTTGATTGTTTACTGTTGAGGTGTAGACTTTATATATTTTGAAACTTTATCAGACATACTGTTTACAAATTTTTTTTCCCATTCCATAGGTTGTGTTTTCTTTTGCTGCAAGTTTTTTTTTGTTGTGCAGAAGTTTTTTTTAGTTTAATGTAGTCTGACTTGCTTATTTATTTTATTTTATTTTATTTTATTTTGCTGTTTGTGCTTTAAGTGTCATATCCAAAAAGGTATTACCAAGACCCATGCCCAATTGCTTTATTCCCATGTTAACGTCTAAGAGTTTTGTGACTTCAGGTCTTGGATGTAAGTCTTTAATCCATTTTGAGTTAATGTTTATGAGACAGGAAAGACATGAGTCCTACTTCATTCTTTTACATGTGAATATCCAATGATCTCAGCGCATTTACTAAAAAGACTGTCCTTCCATTGAGTATTCTTGATACCCTTGTCAAATATTCAGTTTATATATGGGTTCTTGGTTCTGTTCCATTGGTCTTTTGTCTGTTTTTCTAACAGTCCTAAACTGTTTTGATGACTACAGCTTAATAGTATAGCTTGAAATTAGGAAGTGTAATATCTCCTGCTTAGTTCTTCTTTCTTAGGGTTTCATTCACTATTCAGGGTTTGTTGGGTTCCATATAAATTTTAGCATTGTTTTTTTCTACTTCTGTAAAGAATGTCACGCGAATCTTGGTAGGGTTGCATTAAATTTATCGGTGACTTTTGGTAGTATTGACATTTTAACAATATCAGTTCTTCCAACCCATAATCTCCTGGTATTAACTTTGTCCTGGGGGCAATCAGCTGTGCCTCACCACCTCTCTGCTAGAGCACCACTGGTCCAGAACAGCTTCCAGGAGTTTTCACGAGCCCTTCTGGTCCAATGGAGCTGGAAGACATATTCCACCATGGGTGGAGCTGTTAAGTCAGGTCCTTGCCTTGTGGGCAAACCAGGCTCGAGGACCAGCAAACTTCGTCTGAGGCTCTGAATTAGGCAGATCTGCACCCCTTCAAATTCCCTAGTCAGAGTGCACCCCCAACTTGTTGCTGTCAGTGAGCAAAGTTGCCAGCTGGGATTACTACTTGGGCACTGCAGATATGAGGTCGGTGCCAAGATCTGGGTGTTGGCTGTTGCAAGCTCTGCCCCTCTTCCTGGTCACAGGCAGATCCGTAAAGGTTGAGCCCCACAGATTCTCCTGCAGTCGCTGTGGTGCAGATTCAGAGCAGGGGTTCCCACAAATGTTGGGAGTGGCTGGCTTTTCCCCTTTGTCCTGTCCCCTGGATTCTCTTTTCCCACTGGAAGAACTGAAGGCTCAGGGGAGACCTCTCCATGTGGTGCTGCACTAGCCTGGGGGAAGGACAAAAGTGGTTAACATGTAGCTGCCCTTACCCTCTTACCCTTCTAATGTAGCCTGTTTTGGTTTCTGTGGTTCCTGCAAGGTCTTCAGCCTCAACCCTGCATTCTAAGATTCTCTCAGGAGTATCTTGTTCTTGCATAATTGTTAGTTGTTTTTGTGAGGGCAGTGAACTTAGGAACGACCTGTGATGCCATCTTCCGAACCTACCTTACTGTCTTGACAAATTTCCTTTGGTGAAGATGGTTATAAGTATCTCCACCTACATACTCCAGAAAGACCATTTGAAAAATTATGAGGTAATGCAGGAGTTTCCATTTACCTCTTATTCTCCTTCTTTGATTTTTGCAGCGAGCATCCTTATACCTTTTGGCTCATTGAGAATAAGAGATACTTGCAAATAAATTGATTTCTCAAGAGTAATGATGTTGTTCGTTTAAGGGCCAAAATAGCAAATTCAAGATTTTTGAGGTGGAAAATGAATCAGCCTCAAGTTAATTATAAGCAACAGCTTGAATATTAAACTCAAAAGCACATGGATATGTTCATTTTCTTTTTCTTTCTTCCTTTCTCTTTCTTTCTTTCTCTCTCCCTTTCTTTCTTTCTTTCTTTCTTTCTTTCTTTCTTTCTGTAAAATATTTATTTATTTTTAGAGAGACAGAGGGCAAGCAGGGGAGGGGAAGAGAGAGAGGGAGAGAGAGAATCCCAAGCAGACTCCCCACTGTCAATGCAGAGCTTGACATGGAGCTCAATCCCATGAACCATTGGATCATGACCTGAGCTGAGATCAATAGTTGGCTGCTTAACCAACTGAGCTACCCAGGTACCTCTTTCTTTCTTTCTTTCTTTCTTTCTTTCTTTCTTTCTTTCCTTCTCCTCTTCTTTCTTTCTCTTCCTTTTTCTTTTTTCTCTTTCTTTCTTTCTTTCTTTTTTTATTTACTTCTTTTTTCTCTTGCTCTGTCTCTCTCTCTTTTTTTGGCCATTTCTTCAATGATTAGAACAGTATGCATGGAACAGAAGGCTAATTATGATAACGTGATAGATCAGAATATGAAATTAGGAATTTTATTTTCTTCTGAACAAAGATGCTAGCAATGTGAACCTGCGAATCAGTAAGTAAGTTAATCGTGGTCTTCTCTGGAAGGAACCTCCGAAATCATTAACTCTCATTTTATAGATTGATTTGTAACTTTTTCAAGGTCATATAAATAGCAAAGTTGCAAGTGGGGGCACATTTCCTGTATCTCCGTTCAGTAGTCAACTCTCTCCAACAGCAGAATCCTAATTATTAGCTAGCTGATAGTCATTCTTAAGTTATGAATGATGGCATTCACTTGTGATTTTATTAGATTTCCTTAATATAGTGGAGAATATTAGTGGCAAAGGGTGACCAGAATAAAACCAATAAATATGTATAGATTTTATGTGGGCGCTGAGGGGGTAGAAATAGGGGTATGTTAATTATTATTTCACGTCTTAAAATTTGTTTAGGAAAACACTAAGTCTTCTTCTGAAATTCAATAAATTAACAACATGGCAAAAATCTCCTGTTTGTGTAAGAAAATGTAGAACAAGAATGCAAACAAGCAAAAGGCTTATGGCTTTAGTGAATGAATGGAAACAAATATAGCGGAAAACAATACAGTGTAGTCATCAGAAAGATAAAGGGATCTAAATGGTACTCTCATTGAATAAGTGATACCTAAAGTCAACATCCCAAATATTTGTCTAGGCATGCATTGCATTAAACTGGTCATTTACCATATGCTGTTTTAAATCCCTACCCTGAAAGACAATCATCCTCACCTACAGATGAGAACAAGTGAGCATCTAACACAAGGCCACTCAGCTCATTTTAGTGGCCAAGTTGACATTTGTTCCCAGGTCTGTCTGGCCTCCAAACTCAAATCCATTTCATTGTGCCTCTCTGGGTTGGACTGTGTGTGCTGAGCCTCAGAGAGAACATAAGGGAGTCTAAAGTAGGTTCAGAGGAAGGGTTCCAGTATGAGAAAGCATGAAGAAACCATGTCTCAGGAGGAACAGTTGAAGCAATGAGCAAGTTTTTCCAGGTGAATAGTAGCATTAACTGTGAGCGCAAAACTCTAGCGAGCACGTTGTCATGTGAGAAGAGTTTATATTTCTTGTGTAGTAGATGAGCATGGCTACTGGATCACTCACCAGGAGCCAGAGGGAAGACTGACTTCATAGAACGAAGAATGCTCCTTTGTTTTTTAGAGAATAGGGGTGAGATAGAAACGAGGGAAACATTTTCAAAACAATGTTTAAGCATTAGAGAGGATTAAAAGTGATTGGAAGTGCTCAAAATGCAGCTGGAGGAATGGATGTTTTGGACTCTATTTCTACCTTAAGCATAATACTTACAATTCACAATTGCCCCTTTGTACCGCAGGTGTGTCAGACACAAGGGCTCAAAGAGAAGGACCATGTTTCATGACGCTTGTTTCTTGCCTCCCTATCTCTATGTGCTTTAAAGTTAATGGATGCACATTAATCTAACCAGCAGGTGAATGGCAGAAAAATCCAAGATGAAATTACCTCTGAGTTTAAAAAAGGGTGTTAAAACGTCTTTACAACCAAGCGCATGAAGACAATCAAATGGAACAAGTTATGTTTATAGAGCGTTGATTATCTTTATTTTTTTTTTTTTTACATTTTAGTGATATTTTGACACATCAGTATAACTTGCAAGTCTGATTGTGACATGATGTCTTTGAGTATATGAAGAGAGATTTTAGAAGGAACATAAGCTGTTGGGTTTTTCCCCCTATGAGAGAATCGGTGTTGTGCTATGTGGTTATGAGAGAGCAGAGTGGGGACCACAGACTCACTGAGATAATCAAGTTAGAAGATATGCCAGAGACCATGCCATATTTCTTTAAATTCAACATCGCATCTTAATTTTGAAAGAACTGTGAATGCTGAAAGGAACTCAAAGGCACATGGAGTCAAAAACTGACTGGAGGAAATGGATAAGCTCTCAAAAACATGGTTAGGAAGAAATCGAGATTGGGTGTATGAGGATAGGGATGGTGCTGGGCACCTGTGAAAAAGAACAATTGTGCTAGGAGGCTGGTAGCGAGGGGCAGAGATGGGTTAGAAGATTTGAGAGGATTATCCAAAGATGAAGAGAAAGCGAGTGAAAGAAACCGAGAAGTGGCGAATTTTTATTCTTGCCTCTTGATTTGGGTCACACGACATGTGGCAGATTTTCCCTACGCCTGTTTGAACATCATCTCTTGGGTTTCACAACTGTTGTTTGTTTCATGGCAAGCAAGAGGTACTGGTAGAGTTTTTTGGTGCAGCTTTTCAAAAACCTGGAGAGAGACAGTGCTGTAAGAGGAGACCACTGGTCATGGATTGGTCTATTGTATAATAAGGCACGGTCTTTGTTCTTGGTTCCTGGGAAGAGGACTCTAAGCCCTTGAAATTCCCCAAGTGATAGGAGTGTCTTTGTTATTTATTCTGGGCCTTTTAGACCATTAGTGAGTTTTGCTAATAAGTTGGCAAGATATTTCAGGATGGGGGTAGCAATGTCAGAAAGACTAACCATGATACAAGAGTGTTGACTTTGAGCCATGTGATGCTGGCCGGGCCTCCCAAAATCCAGAGAAGAGAGCCTCTGGAGATTGAATTCAATGATATAGCCGGTGATTCAATTAGTTATGTCTCTCTAACAAAATCTCAGTAGATTCTGGACACCAAAGTTCAGATGTACTTCCCTGGTTGGTAATTATATCTCAATATGTTGGGAAAGTGACATGTCCTGAGGACATGGAAACTTAACATTTGGGACCCTTTCAGACCTCACACTATGCATGTTTTCATTGGCTGGTCCTGATTTGGATCCACTATAAGAAAACTGCAATCTTAGTGTAGTGCTTTTCTGACCTCTACAAATATCCCAGGAAATTATCAAACCTGAGGAGATAGCGGGGACCCCCAAATTCTTAACCAGTTGGTCACCTGAGAAGCCCTCATTTCGTAGCTGGTGTCAGAAGTGAACCTGCGAAATTCAGCCGAACTCTGGGTAGTTAGTGTCAGAATTATATTGCCCCAAGAAGTGAAATACCTGCTCTGATGTATAATTGCAGGAGTGAGTCCACATTGTCGGGGTGGGGTGGGGAGATGGACAGGCATAGGATTTAGGATCTGAGGCTCTGGCAAAACACCGCCATGTTCCATCTTGAACAATAGCTTGAACAATAGCTGCCCTTCTCTTAATAGTTTGAGCAGCCATTAAATGGAAACAGTAAATGTAACATCCTTCAAAGGTTATAGTGAAAACTAAATCAATTATGTCTAAAGCATTTAAAGCGCTCCCTGGCATATACGAAATCCCCTTATGATATTTTAAGATAACATTTCATTGTTCTCACCAAAATAATAGAACATTTAGAAAGTACAGCCTAAAGAGTAATCTATTTAGTTTCTTACTCAATTATCTTTTTTCCAATGATTAAGACAGTCACGGCAGAAACAGTATATGAAATCGCAGGTGCCATATTTATATGACTATTAGTTGTATATTTGGAGCAGAAAAAAATCTAATAATTGTTTGAAAGGTTTTATTATGTTACTCAAGTTCCAGTGACCACCTCTACAACGCGTCAACTTTTGTCTGGTGTGTACCAATCTGTCTTAGGTCCAGGCAGCTCTCCAAAAAGGAAGAACACACTCCAGAGAAAGTAGGATAAACAGGGGATGGGCAATCACATCTAATCTGGGATAGCTATGCTGATTTATGTTCTGTGCTTATTTAATTTTATTTTTTAAATCAACATTGAGAAAGAAAAGTTGAGATATTAATTACCCGTTTACTGTCAATGTAGCGGAAAATGTAATTTATAGCCTACTGCAAAAAAAGAAAAAAAAAATCAGCGTGCTTAATTTAAGAACTCAAATTATTCAAATAACATTTTGAATTTGATTATTCGTTTAATTGAAATATTGCTCTTTCAGTCAGAATTGCTTTTGAGATTCCAATTTCAGCAATAGTTAACTAAGAGCTCTCTGTGGAAAGGATAGAAGGGGAATCCACACATAAAAATGCATGGAGTAATCACTGCATTGGGTGAATTATATTTACCTGAAGGAAATGGTCAAATTCATCAGCAGTATTTGGTTTGTTATTGTTTACTCTTTCAGCCTGGTTCTTGTTTTGGGCCAGGGACTCAACTCAGACGACATTCCACACCAAGTAAAGGACAGCAGATATACCCTGACAGACACTAAGCACTTTAATAATCTTTCGAATAGTTGCCAGAATTTATTATTTTTTATCATCATTAACATACAATGTGCGTACAATAAAACATGCATTTTAAAAATAATATTTTTTAATGTTTAGTTTTGAGAGAGAGAGGGAGAGGGGGCAAGCGAGCCAGAGTGGAGGCTGGGGAAGAGAGAAAGAGGGACAGAGGATCCAAAGTGGGGTCCGCACTGACAGCAGAGAGCCAGATGAGGGGCTTGAACCAACAAAACACGAGATAATGACCTGAGCCAAAGTCGGACGCTTAACCAACTGAGCCACCCAGGAGCCCCCAAAGCATGCAGTTTTTAAGGATACATTTGATGAATCTTGATAATTGTATACTATCATGTGACCACCACCACGATCAAAAGACAGAACATTTCCATGGCCCTGGAGTTTCCTCATCACTTCTGCGGCTGACCGCCTCCCCTACCCTGCACGTGTGAGCCACCATTGGTCTCCTTTCTGTCACTATAGTTCTGCCTTTCCTACAATTTCATCTGATAGAATCCTGCAATATTTTGTCATTTTCGTTTGATTTCTCTGACTTCGTGTAATATTTTTGAGATTCCTCCATGCACAATGCTGCTCTGAACGTACACATGAAAGTCGTTCTGTGAAATTATGCTATCGCTTCCTTTGGGTAAAGCTTAGGAGTCAGACTGCTGGGTCATATGAAAAGTGTAAGTTTCCCTTTATAAGAGACTTCAATATTGTTTTCCAAACTGGCCGTTCCATTTGGCCATCCCACTGACAACATGCGAGGGGTCTCATTTTTTTATATTGACAGTCTTCTGAATTTAGGCATTCGTGTGGATGTACAACTGTATTTCATCATGGTTGTAGGTTTTCTTAGTTTACTGAGATATCATTGATATGCATGACTGTCTATGATGTCTGTGGTTTGACTTGCATATATTGCGAAGTGATCATCACCATAATTTATCTAGCATTATTATCTCACAAAGGCACAACAAGAAGGAAGCGCAAACAAAAAAGAAAATTTGTCCCCCTTCTGATGAGAACTCTTAGGATTCCCCTCTTAAAAACTTCCCTGTATATCCTATAGCAGTGTTGACTATAGTCTCCTATACTTTACATCCTCGGTATTTATTTCTCTTATAACAGGATGGTTGTATGTTTTTTTTTTTAAGTTCTTTTTTTTAATTTATTTTTGAGGGAGAGAGAGAGAGAGAGTATGAGCAGGGAAGGGGGGAGAGACGGGGGGAGAGAGAGGATCCCAAGCAGGCTCCATGCTGCCAGCATAGAGCCCGATGTGGGGCTTGATCCCATAAACCATGAGACCATGACCTGAGCCAAAACCAAGAGTCAGACACTTAACCGACTGGGCCTTCCAGGTGCCCTGGAAATTTGTACTTTTGACCACCTTTCTCCAGTTCTGTGTCCCCTACACCTCACTTCTATGAACCAGTAATCTGGCTTTTTTTTTTTTTTCACGTGTAAGTGAGATCAAGTGAGACCATGTAGTATTTGTCTTCCTCTGTGAGGTCTATTTCACTTAGCATGATGCCTTGTTTTGTAAATGACAGGACTTACTCATTTTTCATGGCTGAATAATATGCCATCGTATACACGTACACACACACACACACACACACACACACACAATTTAACTGGATCTCCCTGATGACTAGTGATGTTGAGTGTATTATTGTTTATTACCATTGGTTATTACCATGTTTATTACCATTCATGTATCTTCCGTTTTGAACTGTTTGAAACAACTATTTACTCACTTATTTAGTGAGCTGCTTGCTTTATTGCTTGGTTCTAAGGGATCTTAATGAATTCTTGATTTCATAGCCTTTTGAGAGATAGATGCTTTGCCAACATTTTCACCATATTCGCGGTTTTCCTTTTGTTTCTTAAATACATTTTTCAAACTTTTTAAAGTTTATTTACTTATTTTAAGAGAGAGAGAGACAGAGAGAGAGAGAGAGAGAGAGAGAGAGAGAGAGAACATGAGCAAAGAAGGGGCAGGGAGAGAGAGGGAGAAAGAGAATCCCAAGCAGGTTCCGTACTGTTAGCACAGAGCCCAACACAGGACTCGATATTATGAACAGTGAGATCATGACCTCAGCCAAAATCAAGTCAGATGCTCAACCAACTGAGCCATCCAGGCTCCATTATTTTACGTCTTTTTAAATGTCCTTTTCCAATGCTGTGCAGCTTTCAGTGTACAAGTCTTGCATATCTTTTGTTATTTCCAAGTACTTTTTCAATGCTATTGTAAGTGGAGAAAATTTCACTTCCTAATTTTCCATTAGCATCAGGCTTACAATTTATGTTATATATAGTTTTTACATAGACCTTGTATCCTTCAAGCTAAGTTTACTTTTATTCCTAGAAGGTTTTTTTCTTCATTCCTTAGGATTTTCCCTGGAAGTTATTATGTTGTCTGCAAATTAAGACGCTAATTATTTCTTTTTTTTTTCCCCAAACTGTATGCCTTTTTCTTTTCCTTACCTTGGTGCTTTGGCTAAGGATGTAGGATAATGTTGCAAATAAGTGGTAAAATACACATCCTTGTCCGTTCTCAGTCCTAGGTAGCAAGCATTGACCTCTCTCCCACATCTTTTTACCCGGATTGAAGAAATTTCTATGTTTCGTTTGCGAAAAACTGAAAACTTCCCTTTTATTTTTAGTTTGTTTCTTTTTTTTTTTTTCGCCTTCATGAATGGGTGTCAAATTATGTGAAATGATTTTTTTTTCTTCATCTACTTCAATGATCATATGGCTTTCTCCTTTATTCTGTACATCTGGGTAGTTACACTGATTGGTTTCCCAAGCATGGAAACCACATTGAAATCCTGGGACAAATTCTGCCTGGTGGCGATGTCTATCCTTTTTACGTCTTGGTAGATTTCACTTGCTAATCCTTCGGTAAGTACTTTTGTGTCTACATTCAAAACTGATGCTTTTAGCTCATTTTATATCACAGGTCTTCTGCCCCCATAAGATGACAGAGTAAATATTTCCTTCTCCTCTATGTTTTGTTTTTGTTTTTTTGTTGTGTGTGTGTGTGTGTGTGTGTGTGTGTGTGTGGCTTTTTGTGTTTTGTTTTGTTTTGTTTTTGTTTTTGTTTTGTAGCCTTGATATTATTTCTTCTTAAGCGTTTGATAGAATTTTTTTAGGGAAGAAAGCAGGATCTGGCATTTTCCTCAAGGGCGGGTTGTAAAAAATTTGCCTAGCCAAAGGTCTGGCCTTTGATCTTAGCTCCTGGGAAGTGATTTCTAAACCTTGGAATGTCCTGCCTGATAAGAGTGACCTTGTTTACCTGGAAGCCTTGGGCCACACCAGATAGTCTAACAATGTAATTTATGGTGGGGCTTTGGGTCACATAGCAACAGTTCCACTGCTTTAAGTGTTAGAGACGAAAGGTCAGCCACATGGCCACTTCTGTGGTCAATCATATCTACAGGAGAGACTGAGTTCAATAAAACTGGTTTAACCAGGCTCAAGGTGAGCCTTCCTGGTTGGCAGAGCTCCACACATATCAATACACATTGTCGCTGGGAGGAATTAACATTGCTTATGACTCTACTCAGAGAGGACAGTTTGAAGCTTTGTTTTGGGAAATTTCCTCTACCAGGTACAAGAGGCCTCTCCCCTTGGCTGATTTTTAATCTGTATCCTTTTATTGCTATAAGCCATACCTTTAAATATAATAGCTTCAGTGAGTTCTGTGAGTCCTTCTAGGAAATGATCAAATTTGAGAGTAGGATTAGAGACCCCCACATTTGCAATCGGTTTCAGAGTCAGGATTGTCTTGGGACCCTCCCGCTCTAAACTCTGCAGTGAGGAAAGTTCTCCATTTAGAATTCTTTTTTTTTTTTTTTTTAATGATTAGAGCTATTTAAGTTTTATATCTTCCTGGCCCAGTTGATAGTTTTTGTTTTTAAAGACATTTGTCCATTTCATATAGATTGTCACATTTATTGGCATAAAGTTTTTCATGATATTTCTTTCATGGTATTTCTGATGTCCCTTACTTTATTTCTAATTTTGATAATGCTATTTCTATTTCCCCCTTTGATCAGTTTTTTTGAAATATATTCTAAAAATCTTTTCAAAGAGCCAACTTTTGGTTTTATAACTTACTTATTATTTTCTCATTTTCTGTTTCATTGATTACTGCTTTTACAATTTTTTTACATTTCTTTGGGTTTAATTTGTTCTTCCTTTACTAATTTCTTAAGATGAAAACTCAGATGATTGGACTTAGAATTTTCTTTCTTATTGGGGAGTCAGGGTGGCTCAGTCAGTTAGGCGTCCAACTTCAGCTCAGGTCATGATCTCGCCGTCCATGAGTTTGAGCCCTGCGTCAGGCTCTGTGCTGATAGCTCAAAGCCTGGAGCCTGCTTCAGATTCTGTGTCTCCCTCTCTCTCTGTTCCTCCCCTGTTCTCACTCTGTCTCTCTCTCAAAAAAAGATTAAAAATAATTTAGAATTTTCTTTCTTACTAACACAAACATTTAAAGCTATAAAATTTCCTTAAGTGCTATGTTAACTGAAACCCTATAATTTTTTTTTAAATTATAGTCTTTTTTATTGTTTTCTTCTTTTTTTTTCAGTATATGAAATTTATTGTCAAATTGGCTTCCATATAACACCCAGTGCTCATCCCAAAAGGTGCCCTCCTCAATGCCCATCACCCACCCTCCCCTCCCTCCCACCCCCATCAACCCTCAATTTGTTCTCAGTTTTTAAGAGTCTCTTATGCTTTGGCTCTCTCCTCCTCTAACCTCCTTTTTTTTTTCCTTCCCCTCCCCCATGGGTTTCTGTTAAGTTTCTCAGGATCCACATAAGAGTGAAAACATATGGTATCTGTCTTTCTCTGTATGGCTTATTTCACTTAGCATAACACTCTCCAGTTCCATCCACGTTGCTACAAAGGGCCAGATTTCATTCTTTCTCACTGCCACATAGTACTCCATTGTGTATATAAACCACAGTTTCTTTATCCATTCATCAGTTGATGGACATTTAGGCTCTTTCTATAATTTGGCTATTGTTGAGAGTGCTGCTATAAACATTGGGGTACAAGTGCCCCTATGCATCATGAAGCCCTATAAATTTTGACACACTCATTCAAAATATTTTCTAGCTTCTTTTGTAATTTATTCTTTGGTTATAGATAATTATGCAGCTTTTTGATTCATACATTATTGGAACTATATTCTTTAATTATTATACATGTTGTATGTTTCTTGCTTATTATTATTCTAGTATAAATCTAGTTTGGTTAAAAATGTACTCTGAAAGCATGAAACACTTGTCTGATAAATGTTTTTTGAATTAAAGAAGAATGAATCCCCATACTTCATGTATGTATATTAATGTGACCAGTTTAGGAGTACTCATTTCCAGGTTTTCTTAAATGTATGTACATTGGATATATGCTTTATACAACAGGCATAGCGATAACATTTCTGCTTCTGCCAAAAAGACAGTGAAAAATAAAAACGATATAAAACAGCTGGTTGAATATTTACCAGTACTTCCTCTAGGTAAAATTGTGACATTGTTGCCATTTCACTGGGGTACCCCTTTGCTTTGCTGTCCCCAACTCTAACCCCACCCCTCTTCTCTTGCCTCTGTCTGTTGCCTTGGGGACTGGCGTATTGTGGAAAAGATGTGAACTCTCAGAAGTCAACATGTAATCTAGTATAAATACCATTGAAGGGCTTATATCTATGGGCGTGTTCCCTGCACATATATATTTTTCTGATTTTGGAAAATAAGCGTCTTCTGTGCATGAGAAAAAAAGAGGCATGATTATATTTGCTTTCATGAATATATTTTCCCATATAGAAGATGAAACTTAATATGTAAAACGGAATTCTGTCTTAAATTTAGGATGCTATTCTAAACAGGTAATATTTCTGTTTCCTTCCTCAATATTTTATATATATATATAATATTGTTAATATACATTATTAATAATAGATATTATATTATATATAATTATATATGTGTATATATTATACATAGATATTATATATATTGTTATATATTTGTATATATTATATACATATATATATATATATAAGCACACACACACATATTGTTTCTTCTGGAATTGAATTAAGGATCTTGGTTGTAAATTAAACACATGCACACATGCATGCACAATGAATAACAAAAATATTCAAACTGTAAATATTAGAATTTATCTAAATTCAACTTTTTAATTAAATTAAATCACCGTCATCTTATATTTTTATGTCTACAGCTATATACTTTAGTTTTTTTCTTATTTTTTAAATATATTTTATAAAATTTTGCCAGTCATTTTAGGGTGTTAAATGGAATTCTAGAGATCTTTTCTTTTTAGTGTTCCATACAGTAAGCAATATTAGAGACTTAAGATACGCAAAGAGACCCAAAACGTCGTGTCCTATTCAAAGCAAATGAATTCCATTAAGAGGAACTAAACGGGACTTGCTGTTTCTAGTGATCTAAGCTAACTCTGGGGAAAATCTTTATCCTTGGTTGCTGAAGATATCAAATGTTACTGTAGCATTTGGCATTATTATTTTACATTTTCTTCTTGTAAGGATCCTAATTGACATTTTCATCCAGGATTCACGCTAGCACGCATTCGAAGTTCCCTTCTGTGCCGCTATGTCCCATCCTGATGCCCCTTTCCATAGGAAAGGATTGAAAAACTCTGACTAAGCTGTAAATGGCCGACATTCAGGGATCGAGTATGAACCCGCAGTTAACACATTGGCACAAATGAGTCTCAGTGTCTGCTTTTTAAATGTGGGGTGCGCCTGGTGACTCTCCATTCCTCCCCTTCTTTGATCTCAGCCCTTTATTGTGTAAAGGGGACAAATTGGAGTTCTTTCTCCTGTCCCCTCGGTGCCAGCTGCTCTGAGAACTGGGCTTTTGGGGAGAGGGTCTCATTTTGATGCTGAAAGCCCCTGATATTTCCACCTGACAAATGCAAGGTGGAATGAAAGAGAAGAAAGTGGCTTATCTGCGAATGTTTCTACCTCCTGTCTGTGGAGCCAGTGACAGAAGAGCCAGAGAGGCAGAGCCAGCCCAGCCTGGGGACCCCATTAACAATTCTAGCATCTGAATGGCAGCTGGAAACAAGGCGCTGACTGTTTGCCTGCTGCCCATTCCGGCGTTATTAGGTAAAACAGAAGTCCTGTTCTCTGAGCAACTTTTTACAATAAGACAATTCTCAGTCATTCACAAGCCAAAGGCAAAGAAGAAAGAGCCTCAGTGTAAAATGCCATAAACTAGCACTTTGTCTTCAGCCATTTTCTCCCCATTCACAGCTGAAAGGGGAAGAAGGTGAGCAGAGAAGGGAAGGGGCATGTCAGGGCATCCTTCCCCAGGAACATCTGATCCCAGCCATCGAGGCCCCCAATCACGTCCTGCACTTGAGCGGGACAGTCTGCTCCGGAACTCTCTGGGGCCCTTCTTCCAGGTCCAGTTCTCCCCTCTGCTGCCTCCATAATTTCTCTGTTCTTTCCCTCATCTCGTTTCATGGTCTCTGAGAAGACGGTGCAAATGTCTAGTCTGTTCTCCTGTTTGAGGCATCCCAGCTAATTCAGTCTGGTTTCACAGACTCCATACCGTAACGTATCTTGTCATTTGAGAGGCTATTTTAAAAAGTCTAGCTTAATGTGCTACCCTCATAGTTCCATGTAGACGGTGACATTATCTCTGGAGAAGTTAAGAAATTTGTCAAGGATCTAAAAACAAGGGTAAACACACCGTAGACATTTCCCTTCTGCTTACTGCTTTGTCTAAATTTCTGCTTTGGTCAATGCAAGACCTATTTGCCCACTGTAGTGTATCCCCGGTTCTGGAGGGGAGCCAGATCACAGAAGATGACCAGAGTGATGAGGAATCCTAGTCTTACCCCAGGTTGTTGAATCGATGGTAGGATGTAAATATTTACAACGCAGAAATTTACATCACTACAAATCAGGATATTTATCACTGGCACATATCCCACGCTTAGAGCGTACCATACTTGGGACAAGGCTACAAAGACACGCCTGGGACTGTTGGATCAGACGACACCTGAGATTGAATGAGAAAGTAGTTGTCTATCTCTGATACAGCAAACGTCCTAGAAATTCTTCCCAATGCTGTGCTCTGCTTAAGCTTTCGAGGTCTTTGGTCAAGTGGCCAGTCCCCGGTTGGCATCCAGCTACGGTATGTTGTGAGTAGCCCACGTGATCCTGAATGCAGCTCCCAGCTGGTTGCTCTCTGACAACATCCCACAAGTTTTCACGCCTACCGGGTTAACGACTCCCCTAATCAAGACGCGAACGTCTCTAAGAGCCTCCGTTGAGAAAAGGACATCACCCAATTACATTTTCCTAGCCTTGTGTTTAGGCTAAACACAACAGGCTTAAAGTGGACCTATTCTCCACTGAATTGGATGCCAAGAAGATTCAATTCAGCAAAGAGCTGCGTACCTATTAGTTATGGCATAGTAAATACATAAAAAATAATGTCTAAGTGCCCAGAAACAATACTGAAGACGAAGAGATGTTTGATGAATATCGATTAAGGATATGGATCGAGTTCAGATAATAATCTCACAGTAAACTACTTTTAACATATATTTTTAATTCCTTACTCGAGGCCACATACTCAGTTTATTCTCACTTCCTCTTTTTTTTTTTTTTTTTTGTTTCTCCATCTTTTTGCGTGCCTTCTTACTCCCTGCCTCTCTCAATTAATTGCCCCTTTCTTCCCTTTGGTCCTCTACTTCTCCATGCAGTTGTCTTCTTTGCTTCATGCGTCCTCATTAAGCAACTTGACCTCTCTGGGTTTCTCCAGTTGAGCAAATGTGTCCATTGTGCTGCTTAGCTCAAAGCACATAGCCCACCAACTCAGATATAACAGACTTTCTTTTCAGGAGCAGGAATACAGGTTATTGTAAACGCTCATGATTTTGTTTCCAGAAACACCATTTTTTTTGGTCTGTGATTTCCTTACACATTTTGCCTTTTATTCTAATAATATGTGTTAACTCATTTGTGATGGGATTACTAATTTACCAGGAGCCAATGCAACTGATCTCTCATCTTCCTGGCCTAGTGGATGACCGTTTACATATGGTATGCTTGATATATGTTTGTTAAGTGGAAGGGATCAGAGGTATCCCCAAAGCCAGCCATCCGTGTTTGGTCTATTAAATAAATTTAATAATATCTATACCATTTTTAACTAAGAGCCATCTCCTAAAGGCACAGGTAATTATACTATACAGAACAAAACAAAAACGAGGTCAGCCTTTTTACAGGGAAAACAGTGCGATTATCTCATTGTCAAAGTCAGGGTGATTATGAATAGATAGGTCTCATGTACTTAGCATAAGAAAGGGAGAAAACGTGAGTATAAAACGGTTTCCTGCAGGAGAAGCTCACAACAAAATGCAGTGTTACCATGGGTCTGACGGGTTATGCCCAGGAGATTGTCCTAGGTGAGTGGCCATTGCTCAAGCCTACTGTTTATCGGTTGAGTTGCCGTGAGATTTTAATTCACTAGAGGGAGCTTATGGATAGGACTGATGCAGTTCCCACACAAGGAAGATTGATTGCTTTCATTCAATCCCCCACAGCCTGAAAAATACTTCCTATTTATTTTATTCAGGAGCTTGTTGTAACATATCCCAGAGTTGCTTAGTCATTTTTTTCCACTAGTGAAAAGTCTAATTTCCTTTTCCATTTTTTATTCTTCTATGCAATTCGCTCAATCCCCATAATGGGCTAACATTCCACTGTCGTTAACTCTCTTAGTTCTTATCTGGTTTCATCACCCTTGTTCTTTTTATCCCAGAGAATGGTCAATAAGAGAGTTAATCCAATTGAGGTGCCTGCCTGTTCCACATTGGAGTGATATACATTTTTCCTGATTGTCCAACCACTGTATGAGCAGTAAAAAGAAAAAAAAAAAATTGACTTACCTTTTGGTTTGTAACAAATCTGACATACCTGAGTTACGATTTTACTGGTATCTATCGAGCATAGGGGACATACTCTTGGCATTGTGTTTTTTACCCGCTTTGTCTTCAGGTCAGATTCTAAATGAGAGGAATTATCTGCCATCATACCAGTCAGGGCAAATCCAAGTAAGAAGTAGTGATTCAGATATCAATCATTAAAGGCTTCATTTGGGTATATGTGTTTCACCAATTGGTGAAAAACATGTCTTGAAAAGAATATTTGCCTGTAAGTGTATATCTATGTTACAGTGACACGCATGCCCATTCAAAGTCAAATATCTTTATCTTTTAATTTGATGAATAAAATATTCACAGACCAACATCAAAGTTACCAAAGATGGCTTGCTCATCAATACCGTCTGATAGTTTTTTGTTTTGTTTTGTTTCTTCTCCTAAGTGCATCAGAGGGAACTCAATATTACGGGTATCATTAGTCTTTAAAAAAATTGTTTTGGTCAATTCAGTTGGTTGCAAATGGCTCCAAGGATTTTCCCCCCAAATTCTTTTCAGTTCAATATTAATAGGTGGGTATGTCAGAGGTCCTGAAGACACCTCAGACTTGACAAATTTCTGGAAGAATTCAGAGGACTAAGAAAAGTTGTTATACCTATGGTTGTAATCTACTGCAGCAAAAGGATATAGATTAAAATCGGAAAAGGGAAAAGATACTGTCTTAGTCTACTTGGGTTGCTATAACAAAATACCACAGACTAGGTACTTTATAAACCACAGAAATGTATTGCTCATGGTTGTGGAGACTGGTTGTCCAGATCAGGACGCCAGCATGATTGGATAAGAGCCCTCTTCCAGATGCAAAGTTTTTGCTATATCTTCATGTGGAAGATAGGGTAAGGAATCTCTTTAGGAACCCTTTCATAAGGGCTCTTCCCTCATGATTTGAACACTTCCCCCATCAGATTGGGTGTTAGGATTCCAACATATCAATCTGGGAGGAATACAAAGATTCAGCCTACAGCTGGTACATAGGACAGAGTCCAGGAGAAACCAAATGCAAGGTTCCAGGCGCTATCTCCCAGTAGAGCCAAAGGTATGCTTAATTCTTCCAGCAAGGATGTGGGAAAACACATGTGATGTTTTGCCAACCAGGGTATTTAGAGTTTTTATTGGGATCCAGTCACATGGGCATTGCATGCCCTTGATCCTCAATTTACAGCCCCACCAGGGCAAAATGGGCCTTCATCATAAATCACACTGTTAGGAGAAATGTATGTGATCAAACTGGTAAGGTATGGTCCGAGGCCTAAGGTATACACTTTTACCATGTAGAATATTCCAAGCGCTCTAGCTTGTTTCCTATGAGCCAACCAAGGGCCAGTCCTGAAGAAAGGTCTTTCTCAGGAATATTCAGAATTTGAGTAATCCAAGCCTGTTGAATTCACCTTTTCCTACCCAATAAGTGTTACTTAAAATTAGATTTTCTTGACCAAATATTTGGGATACCCTGAGTTACAAGATATTGAACAGCTTTCTCCACTGCTCTTAACATGCTAATAGTCATTGCAACTCTAAGGGTGTGTGTGTATGTATTTCCCATCACGTAATGGGTTTCAAAATCTTTCCCTTCCTAAGAGAACTTATTTTAGGAAATGTCATTCTAAATGACTTTACACTTGAGCAAATTGTCGCTGTCCAATCAAAGAAAATGTTAGTTAAAAGGGCAGATAGAGGGGCGCCTGGGTGGCTCAGTCGGTTAAGCGTCCGACTTCGGCTCAGGTCATGATCTCGCGGTCCGTGAGTTCGAGCCCCGCGACGGGCTCTGTGCTGACAGCTCAGAGCCTGGAGCCTGTTTCGGATTCTTTGTCTCCCTCTCTCTGACCCTCCCCCGTTCATGCTTTGTCTCTCTGTATCTCAAAAATAAATAAATAAAACGTTAAAAAAAATTAAAAAAAAAAAGGGCAGATAGAAAAACAACTTGAAGCACATGAGTTATTAATAAAGAATCTATAGTCAAGCATTTGTTGCGAAGAATTGCGCTCTTCTTTTATTAGGATCTGGTGTCTCGACCATGTTTTAACCGGTAACTTGCTTTCAAAGATTTCACAAATCTTCATCCTTATAAAGCGTTTCACAAACAAAATCAACGTACCGTCTTACCCTTTATCACCTATGTCATGAAAATGGATATTAGGGTCCATATATTTATCGAAATAACTGCTATTAACCCATAAACGGTACTTAACTGTTGAAAATGTAGCAAAACGTCCTAGAAAAATAGGGAATGCATGTTGATTGAATAATGAATGAAACTAATCTAGTTTCTGAAAAAATGATCTCTCCCTTTTTCACTTGCTGATTATATTTAAAATTGCCCAAATACCTGCTAGAATTGGCAGAAGCTACTAGTGGGCCATTAAAATTCTTCTTATTGTAGTTCTCACCAGTCTTCTTATCCTGTAAAATCTGCAGCAGAGCCCCAAATGAGAAAAACGGCCAATGTGAAAGGCAATGTGAAATTAGCAAGCAGTCATTTGAAAACTTGGTTTAAAAAAAAAAAAATCTTATGGTCTCATTAATGCAACGTGGTGTGAAAAGACTCTCCCAAGCATTTTGTCTCACATAAAATCAGGCAGCACGCACATGGAATTTGCAGAGACAAAAGGAGAAATGAAATGAAGCCACGTGTTCCCAGGGAAATGTCTCAGGGTTCAAGGATTATGAATCATTTATTCAGTTCTGAAACCTAATAAAACATCTTTATTAAAATGAAAGCATGTTTCATTACCAGGGATAGTTTTGATCTGACAGAAAACATGTTTTCTCTTATTTATTTAGCATATGTGTTACATATGCTTTTGACGTAAATATCAGTGCGTAACAAAATAAATATTATCCAACCAGGCATGTTTAACATTGTGCATTAGATGATTATGTTTTAAACACATAAGAAGTCTATTATGGTATATTTAGTAGGAAATACATTTTGAGCTCTGTCTTATGTGTATTCTGTTCCATAACTGGTACCAATGAAGTCAAGTGCCAAGTGCATAAATATCTTTTTTTTTTTTTAAAGATGCACAGAATTTTCAAACCTTCACACTTTTATTCTGGAAAGTAGATTGGGCCAGTGTCATCTCATAAAAGGTGGAATGGTATGCTTGATCAATAGATAAGTTCCGATATTCAGCAATTTCAGAGTTATAGATATATATATGATCAACAAGAACAAAAGCCCACAGTGCAGAACATTTCTTCGTGTAAAACAACATGAGATAGAAGTTTTAATATACTGATAAGCAAAGCATCATATGGAGAAAGGGTGGACAAGGTGTGTTTCTCATAATAGACAAAATGTGAAAGTTCATCAATGGTCCTCCTCAGGGTAATGGAGGCTCTCTGGGACCTTCAGCAGCTCATACAGCCCCCCCAAATATTTGAAGAAGCTCAAAGATTAGATCTCCTTTATCTTCAAACTCTAGCTTGCCGTAGGATTTAACCTCAAATTAAGTCTATTGCAGACAAGACAGACCTATGAGGTCTTCTGCAAATGGCGCCCAATAAAGATCTTGGGATTTCATTAAACAGTGGTACTTGGCCGGGGGGGGGGGGGGGGGCGGCGGTGCTGACCCAAGGCTTGCAAAGAGGCAGCCGTTGGCTGAAGCCAGTCTCCAAACTGATTTATTTTGTCTTTGCCTGCATAATATAATTTAAAAAAACAGAATATTTCACATAAAAAATGATTTCAGATTTTTCTTGAAGGATTCAGTACGCGTGACATCAATTTGCATGAAGACTAACACATAGCAGGCCTACAGAGAAGCAAGTCCATCTGAAAAGACATGCCTGCTCACTTCACCGCATTCAGATCTGCTACCTGCCCCACTCTTATAAACATGTGTGTTTACAATTCCTGAACTAAGTTCACCCAGTTGCACTTGAGAAAGAAAACACACACACACACACACACAACTGCAAAAACACATTAAAATGAGCGTTGCATGGGTATTTATGCAACCAGTACAATTTGTGGTTTTGGGCAGTTGAATATGGATGATAAGCTATATTCTTATAATAAGGATAAATGTCTGATTTGTCCCTTAACGTGGCTGCCTGTACCCATCTGAGAACTGCCATTAATACCAGCTCGTCTAATGGGAAGTAAAAAATATAATATGAGAAAAACCAATTACTCAACTTGGCCTTTTGGAATATGCCTAGCCTGGTTTAAAGATTAGGAATTTGGGGGTGCCTGGGTGGCTCAGTTGGTTAAGTGTCTGACTTCGGCTCAGGTCATGATCTCATGGTTCACGAGTTCGAGCCCCACGTCGGGCTCTGTGCTGACAGCTCAGAGCCTGGAGCCTGCTTCCGATTCTGTGTCTCCCTCTCTCTCTGACCCTCCCCCCATTCATGCTCTGTCTCTCTCTGTCTCAAAAATAAATAAACGTTAAAAAAAAATTTAAAAAGAGTTAAAATTGCTCTTGGGTTAAGGTTAGAGAAATGTGGAATGGGATAGCAGCAACTTAAGGTACAACAAGAAGTGTTTCTTTAGGGTCAAGGGCTCCGAGGTGGTAGGCCAAATCCCAGGGGGACATAACCCAACCCATACACTTCCTGAGCAGCAAATGCCTTGGAAAACTTGGAGAGATCCCATACGCAAACCAAGGTTGCTTCTCAGTCGAGATTCTGCCACAATATTCCTCCGTCATTTCTAGACCTTCAGTAAAGCATGTTATACTTGAGAGACTTTCCAGGGTGGTATGTTGTAGGAGTGTGTGGAAAGAGGCTGAACCTCTTTAAAGAAAAGTAGGGCCAGAGGGAACGAAAGCACAAGAATGGAGCCCAGAAACAGCTGGTGTGTGCTCCCCACTCGGACCGGAGTTTCTTAGTGCTTGGAGCTGGGTTCTCTAGGAGACAGAAGCTTCTGCGGCTCTCCTGCTTCTTGGGGAAATACTATGCTTCCAATATTGTGGGGATATTTTGCATTCAAGATGAAGAGAATTGATATTCCCGTTTCGTAAATGAGGAAGATGATGTTACGACGTGTTAAGTGACTTGTCCAAGGTCAACAGGCTAGCAAGAGGTTGAAGTTGACTTACACCCAGATCCATCTGTTCACTTACTGGCTGTCTTTCATGTTTTATTCCTAGGGCGTGGTTTTTAATGATTGGTCTTTCGGGGTGCCTGGGTGGCTCAGTCAGTTGAGCCTCCGACTTCAGCTCGGGCCATGATCTCGCAGTTTGCGGGTTCAAGTCCCGCGTCGGGCTCTGTGCGGACAGGTCAGAGCCTGGAGCCTGCTTCCGATTCCACGTCTCCCTCCCTCTCCTTGACCTTCCCCCGCTCACTCTCTGTCTCTGTCTCTCTCTCAAAAATAAATGAACATTAACGATTGTGCTGTTGTCTACATACACATAGAAGTGGTTGAACGAGGTATCAGAGAGAGACTTGTATATGGCGACCTACTGCTCAATTTTAACATTTTATTAAATTTATCATCAGGGCAGTATTTGGATGTTATCTAATATGTGCATATGAGTGCATGAAAGGTAAAAACACAAGTTATTTGTTAAGTTTTTATTATTTTCTTACTTTAAGTTTTTATTTTTTATTTAAAAACATTTTTTTCATGTTTATTTATTTTTGAGAGACAGAGCGCGAGTGGGGGAGGGGCAGAGAGGGAGGGAGACACAGAATCCAAAGCAGGTTCCAGGCTCTGAGCTGTCCGCACAGAGCCCGACACGGGGCTCTAACCCACGACCCATGAGATCATGACCTGAGCTGAAGTCAGACGCTTAACTGACTGAGCCACCCATGTGCCCCACTTTAATTTTTATGAATTAATGTCTACCCCCACTGTGGGGCTCCAACTCAAGACCCCAAGATCAAGAGTCACGTGCTCTACCAACTGAGCCAGCCAGACCCCCATGTTAACTTTTTTTTTTAAATAGATCTGTACCCTTTTTAGTACTGACAGTATGTGCACACACATACAACTTTGAAAAAAAAGTAATATTTGTTCTGTCATCATTCATAGAAGTATGACACCATTATGTCAGCCCAAAGTTTGTTCATTGCTATGCACAAAGTTCGGATACGACACAAAGTACGTTAAACTGAAATCGCAACGCACAGGGTTGTTTGATGTGTGGCAAATTCCTACTATGCTTGTGTCTCTAAAATTCCTAGTTCCTGACTGATTACAGTGCCTTGTATATAATGGGCCTCAATGTTGACCATTTCAGGGTTTTCAAGTTCTCTCCAAGAAGATTCCATAAGCTTGCTGAATGAAGAGAACGCATCCGAGATATGTCTTGATATACACTACAAGGATTATTTTTCCCCTAGGATCTTTGTGATAACTTGGAAGCCCTTCTTCATTTGTTCTAAACTCTACAGTAACAAGAGTGAAGTATGAAAAATTTTGAGACTTATTCATTCACCATCAACTATGTAGTGGAACGTTTAAAGTATATTCATGCCAAATTCTGTAATTCTTCTAACATCCTTCAAAAACAGAGGACTGTCTCATGTGGCTCATTTCCTGAGTCTGTCCACACCGTGCAACTTCCCTATTTCTCCAAAAAATTTTAGTGTAATTCTCAGGATAGAATTCTCCTGTTCCGTGAACTTGGAGAGAACCTGCCGGTTTGCTTGCCACCTAAGGAGCTTAGCCTTTAAGCTCTTACCAGCTTCCAGTCGTACGTGCACGTAAAAAAAGGAGCCTCTTCTCAGGTACCTTTAATTCTTTACGTACCTTTTTACTTGCAAAAGCTGAGGGCTTTGGTAATCACCCCAACTCCAGTGCGAGGCAGAGAAACTTTGCGACATGTTGAGTGAAACGCTACACTGTGTTAATAACGGTTTTGAAAGAAATCAGGAAAGTTAATCATGTGTGGACACAGGGTTAAGAAGCAATGTAACAGACTATTAAGCTTAATATAGATATGTGATATAAGCATATGCAGACAGCCATTAGCATAAATTCATGTTACAGAAGAGCAGCGCTGCGCACGACTCGCTGGGTTTACAATGTACGCGAGGGGCAGGCTGGAGATCAATAGGAGAAGGAAGTGGGTCAGAGAATCCATATACAGGTCCTGGATCAGGTTGATAAAACCTTTGCAAATTATAACCACATTAGGTTTGAACGGTGTTCGCGCCTGGGACTTTGTAACGCAGACATGCCAAGTGAAGGGACGTGAGGCAAGGAAAGCTTCCATAGTTTCTAGTGGGTTCGGCATGAGACATACCCTCCTCTGGTAGCTAGAACTCCCTTCCCTTAATGGGCCCAACTGTGCCGCTCCTGCTCAATAACTTTTAAAGACAGGGAAATAGAATAAATTCACTAATTATTTTAGAGAAATGTGTATATCTCAATAATTCTAGAGATAGTTATATCTTTCCATTCTTTTTTTTTTTTTTTAATTCATAACACATCATGACATAGCAATTACATATGACCATACAGCAAATTTATTTCAAACACTTGGTATTTAGAAATAAAATTCTTCAGGGCACTTGGGTGGCTCAGTCGGTTAAGTGTCTGACTTCGGCTCAGGTCATGATCTCACAGTTCGTTGGGTTTGAGCCCCGCATAGGGCTCTGTGCTGACAGCTCAGAGACTGAAGCCTTCTTTGGATTCTGTGTCTCCCTTTCTCTCTACCCCTCCTCCACTTGCACTTTGTGTGTCTGTCTCTCTTAAAAATAAACATTAAAAAAATTTTTTTAATTAAAAAAATTAAAAACATAAGAAATAAAATTCTTCTGGGGCTCTGCCTGAAGCTAAAATAAGCAAACATTCTCTCTGTTTCAATCAAAAGCCTCTTAAAAGACTTTCTTGGGGTGCCCGGGTGGCTCAGTCAGTTAAGCAGCTGACTCTTGATATCGGCTCAGGTCATGATCTCACAGTTCATGAGTTTGAGCCCCACATTGGGCTCTGTGCTGACAGCATGGAGCCTGCTTGGGATTCTCTCTCTCCCTCCCTCTCTCTCTGCCTTCCTCCCCATTAGCATATGCTTTCTCTCTCAAAAGAAATAAACACTAAAAAAAGAGACTTTCTAGGAATTCCTATTTCATAGATGTTTTGCTTTTCTTATTTTCATGGTATAATGGATACTTTTGCATGTTAGGAAGTTTTAATAGACCTAGAAAATGAAAATACTTTCAAAGGCAGGGGAAAAAAAAGCATTATCATCAATTATCATGGTAGAACATTTTGCTCTGATTGGGTCACAATCTATTTGAATTGACATCCTTTCTTTTGTTTCCCCTAATTTCTTGGAATTGGGTATTTTCTGAGAAACTTTTTTAAGCTGAGATTTTCTAAGACTCATATAATCAGAGTAAGAATACACTGCTTGTAAAGTTTTTAAGAACCATCAACCTATCCATTTTTTTCCAACAGAAAGCAAAGCTTGCAGTAGATACTAAAAAATGTTTTAATGTTTATTTACCTTAGAGAGAGAGAGAGAGAGAGAGAGAGAGAGAGAGAGAGAGCGCATGAGCAGGGGAGGGGCAGAGAGAGAGGGAGACACAGAGTCTGGAGCAGGCTCCAGGCTCTGAGCTGTCAGCACAGAGCCCGACACGGGGCTCGAACACATGAGCTGTGAGATCATGACCTGAGCCGAAGTTGGACGCCTAACCGACTGAGTCACACAGGTGCCCCTATGGTAGACATTTTTAATTAGTCTTCCTTCCTTCCTTCCTTCCTTCCTTCCTTCCTTCCTTCCTTCCTCCTTTCTTCTTTCTTTCTTTCTTTCTTTCTTTCTTTCTTTCTTTCTTTCTTTCTTTCTTTCTCTCCCTCTTTCTTTCTCCCTTCCTTCTTTCCTTCCTTCCTCCCTCTTTCTTTTTGCTTTCTTTCTTTTCTTTCTCTTTCTTTCTTTCTTTCTTTCTTTCATGCTTCTCCCTCTCTCTTTCTCCCTCCCTTCCTTCCTTCCTTCCTTCCTCCTTTCTTCTTTCTTTCTTTCTTTCTTTCTTTCTTTCTTTCTTTCTTTCTCTCCCTCTTTCTTTCTCCCTTCCTTCTTTCCTTCCTTCCTCCCTCTTTCTTTTTGCTTTCTTTCTTTTCTCTTTCTTTCTTTCTTTCTTTCTTTCATGCTTCTCCCTCTCTCTTTCTTCCTTCCTTCCTTCCTTCCTTCCTTCCTTCTTCTTTCTTTCTTTCTTTCTTTCTTTCTTTCTTTCTTTCTTTCTTTCCCTCCCTTTCCTGTTTTCCTTTCCCTATCTTTCTTTCCTTCTCCCACCCTCCCTTCTATCCTTTTCTCCCTCTCTTTTCCCTCCTTCTTTCCACCATCATTTTCTTTCAGAGACAATATACACACCCCATATGTTCCAACTCTTTTCTCTTTCCTGGCCACCTGCTAGTTCATATTTCACTGCCTAAACTCTATCCCTTTGGCTTATAGTTAATATTTCTGTAAACTATATATTGCCCTGGAAAGACCATCACTGAAAGCTCTTACCATTGCATTATTTCTTAGGTTAGAATACAAGTATGAGAGGAAGTGCTAATAAAAAAGGAAAGCCGGTGAGGCCAAAGTGAAACACATGAGAAAAAAAAGAGAGTTGAAGGGAGTCTATGGAGCACCAAAGGGAAAGAACCATATTCGTTGAACTCCTTGAGGACTTAAGAAAAGGATTTCGACAAGAAAAAAAATGGTAACAATCATGCTAATATTCATGATGATGACCATAGCTGGCACTTAAGAGGCAGCCAAGCACTTTACTGGAGGCTGTACACATGCTACATCACTCAGTCCTCAAAATGATATTCCTTATCCCAAGTTTAATGACAAAGAAAACAAGAGACGAAGTTTAAGAAACACTCTTCGCTAATACCTTATCCCTTTTCCTCATTTCTACGTATTCCTAGTAATGGATAAGGAAGTCCAAAGCACAGTTCTAGACCCCATGTAAATCTGCACCTCTCTGGCTGCAAGCACAGAATGGTAACAGTAAAACGGAAGGCAAGGTGTCAGGAAAGATGACAATGAGCTTTGAACGGAAAGCATGGCTCAATGGAGAGAGGTTGGAGTTAGCTTCGGGGTGAAGGGTAAGGTTCATTCATTTATGAAGAGTTTTTAAGAAGTTTAAATATTCAACACAAGTTTGTCATTCATTTTTGGCAAAGGGAGTTATAGCTGCAACCCTCTTTACCTAAGACCCAGACAGTAAAATATTTAAGGCATTCTCTGATTTTAACTAAGCAGAAAATATGTAGCAGAGATTTCAGTTCTGTATAACACGGTTCTTCAGTTAGAATTGCAGTGTGTGTGTGTGTGTGTGTGTGTGGTGTGTGTGTGCCACGTGGTTAATTAAAGGCAAGAGAGTGAGCTAGAATGAATTTACTACATTTTGCTCATGCCTACCGTTATTAAAATTACAAATCAAATTATCTAGTGGTTTCAAGATTTTTCCAAATCCTTGGCTGTTTCTGTGCTGCTTTCTCTGGATCTGGGAAGGGCAGACATGGTTAAAAGAGAGAGATTGGCTACTTCTTTCATTTCTAAGTTTCTATGAGAAATGCAAGTTGCTTAAGATTTGGACTGCTGCGTGTTAGTGGTGGCATTAAGAATGCTTCATGGCTTCCTCTCTTCATCAAGCACTTTTAATTTAAATTTTTCAAATGGATCTTTTCCTAACTCAGGGATTGGCAGGGCTAGAAACTGTGGGGCTGAGCTCTATTGGCTTCATGGTGCTGGGAGAGGATTCACTGAAGGAAGTTTTTCAGTGACTTTGCTGCTGGGCAAAGGGTAAGAAATTCACCGTGGTTGCCTCCTTTTACATTGTTGTCAACATTCACTTTCTTTCACTTTTTCAGCTTTCTGAAAGGCACCTTAGATTTGTTTAATGCCTTTTACCGGTCCGTGATGGTTTTCATTTCCAAATAGTAGTTATGCTGCTCACTTCTGGCAACTGGGAAACAATCGGGGCAAGGAAAAACAATAAACATCGCCTTTCGTTTGTCATTTGAATGTATCTCTTAAAGAAGATGTAAATCTTAGAAGACATCGACACTGCACAGTTGTCCTCACTGACCCCCACAATGAAAACATTGGCGAGTGACACTCAATTGCACGGGACCATGGGAGAGGTGAGTGGAATTTCCTAAGGAGGCCACGGAAATGCTCTGATTTCAGGTTTCGACATTCTTGTTCCAGGCCATTCACCATAGTACTACAGGTACTTTATGGGATGGGGAATAGAAGCATATGGTCTAAAAGGGCTAGAAGAAATTCTGGCCGGGCAGGATCATATCACAATTTTCCATCAGGCCCCTGGCCACTTTTAGTTATTTCCTGAAAAGGAGATCCCTTAATTCCATTTAAGGAGAAAGCCAAGGCAGGGATCATCAATTCACAGTCTGCAATCCTGAGGAAGGGATAAAACATGAACATTGACTTATTGACTATAGGCTGAACGGTAGGAGGAGCATCAAGTTGGCCTGAAGTTGACAGCACTGTAGTGCTGTGACCAAGTGATGTAGTTCCCTACTTGATTGTAGCAGTCCTTCAGTTTGGGTGGGAGGAAGGGGAGGAAGAGGAAGCCGAGAGGGGGAGGAGGAAGAGACAGAGAATATTTCCCATATTAAAGAAAAAAATTGGCAATCATCTGGGGCACTTGTTGGGTTTTCGAAGCTTGTACTGTGATGTCAAACAACAACATGTGCGATGTCCGTTACTTTTGCTTCCAAGATCAATATCCCAGAGACCCTGGGGCCAGCCCCATGTTGCCAGTGAGGATATAGCACTCTGTAGACAGTCAAATCACAACTTGGGGATGCTTCTTTGCCAAGAATGTGTTGAAATTCTTGAGGAAGTCGGGGGAAGTGAAAGACGGGAAAGGTTTTGCTCAAACAAAAATCCTGCATTCAGTGACCTTACAACAGCTCTTAATAACAGAGTGGCTGTGGCCATAGTTGGATGCAAAGTAAACAGGTTGTTTTATAGGGCAGGTAGATGTAGAGTAATACCAAAAGAATACCAAACCTAATCTACAACAGTCATCCCTTGGCCATTGCTTATGGGAATCACAGTTGTTTAAAAAAAAAACAAAACAAAACAACACAGTTTTCTTTGGTGCTATTGAAAATTATTTGCGTGTTACTATTTAACCGAGTCCCGCCCTGGTCCTTTGTGGCCGGGCAATCAATGGGTTAAGCTAGATCACTAACGTGTGTTCCCTGACCCTGGAATGCTTCATCAAATGTACTCATTACTGATTGAGCAAGAGAATGAATAGTTGTGAGTTTCAGCTTAAGCGCTGATGGGATTGTGTGTAAGCCCTAATGTGGTCGAGGTATTTAAATTTTGATTTTTGTAATGGGCTCTGACATGTTTCATTTCCTCCGAGGGAACGCTCGAGACCTCTGAAAGTAAATGTTGCTAAAAAGTCATCAAGGCAGAATATTAAAATGCCATCAAATGAAAATTTCGCTAATGCAATCCGGCTAGAGCTCCAGGTACCGGAGCGAGAAGGGAAGGGTCAAAGGGCCCGGTTCTTTTAGCGAAACATGATTTGTTCCTCTTCACTGACTGTTCCTCCAAATAAATTATTTAAAGTCTTATTTCTTCCTTCTCGTGGGCCTCTTAAAGTTCAGCTGTACTGAGAGGTGACAGGAGAAGCAGTAGAAGGAGGAAGAGGTGACAAAGCTAGAAATTCAGGAAATGATTGTATGGTGAACATCCTCACCTGTGCACCCAGTTTCCTCCATTGCAGGTGTGTGGTCACGTGAGCGCGTGACTCAGTGACCACCTTAGGGCTGAAGCGGCCCTTATAAAACCAACTCAAAATTTGAATAACATCGCAAGGTGTTAGGAGTGTATGAGATCATCAAAGAGTGTTCATTTAGTGATGTGTGGAGAACATTCGTTTGGGAGAAGATGCCGTTGTTTTCCTTAATGGTTTTATCCAAACATCTTTGACATTTTTTTTTTTTTTTAATATGTGAGTTTCGGGTAAATTTTGTCGTTGTGGATTGTGGCAGAAGGAAATCTAAATGAAACTCTCTGGGTGTCTTCTACCCAGATGGCATTTAGTAAGAGATGCCTGGCCTTATGAGACCACTTCTCCTTCTAGATTTAATCGGCATTGAACATTGTGGTAAACAATATATATTTTCCCTTTATTGTTTATTCTCCGATATATAGATACATAGATAGAGAGAGAGATAGATTCTCATTCTGAGATAACTACTTACATGGACTGTTTCCTGGAAATGAAGAAACATGGATTTCTCCAAAATTCATTTACGATGGAGATTTCCCCAAGTGTAAGAGATTCTATTCACTTATTTTTGGGCCAATAGTGTTCCTACTGAACCTGTAATGTCCTCATCTCGTCTGCTGGCTGGTAGGATTTGTGCCAACCGACATCTGGTCTTCTATTAACTCAGCTTGACGCCTTCAGTTCTGTCCATCTAACCCACAAGTACAAATAAATTACTTGATTGAACTTGTTGTGCGAAATAGCAGGTTGCTTTTGGGAATAAAATGTCTACCGTGTGTTGGGGAAACAGCATCATTTTAAGCATCCAGAATCAGAACTCTCAGCATCCCCTAAGGCTAGAGTCTTGAGTTGGGTTTTTCAGTCCTGTTGGAAAACGGGGCTTTAAACAATGCATGTGTTACACTAAAAGATGATGTATTTTCGCGGTTAAGAGTGTGCTGTCTGGCCTCAGATCGTCTGGGTTTACTTCTCACGTCATCTGTCTGTAACTTGGGGCTCTGAGCCTGCTGGTGAATCTCTGAGTGTCATATCCTGTAAAAGTAACAAGAGCACTTACCTCATTGGCTTGTAGCGAGAATTCAAGAGACACATGTAGAATGCTTAGCACAGTGGTGGATATATGTTAGTCCGCTTAATAAATGTTAACTTCTTTAGAGTTCATTTTATAATGTCTGAAGGCAAAACGCCATCAATAAAATTCCACATTTCTGAGAAGTAGAGACCTCAATTAAATTTCTGTAATCTTCATGCAATGGTTTTCACGTGTTTTCTGGGGGAGATCTCCAGACATAACCAGTCCATTTACAATAACTTCAGATGCACCCTAGGAAAAAAACAGAAGAATTTACAAGGCATTGCATTCAATATTTTTGAGATGTCACATTGCCAAAGAGGTTCTGTACCTAAGACAGATCTTCTGATATGCACCTCTCCCTGTGTTTTCAGATAAGAGAACTTTATCTCTGAGATAACTGCTCAGGCAACTAAAGCATACAAATTACCAGTCTTGCAATAGCCAGATGATAGCACCTTTCCACCTAACTTTTGAGAAAACTCTCTAAAGACTTCAGTTCAGAGTAATTTACCAAATATGATATGGTTTTAAGAATCTATGAGAAATTCTAAGAATATTATCACGGTACAGAATCCACACCTTTGCCTCTTTAAAAATGACTTTAACTTAACACTGACTACTTACCTATAATTTTTCAAGAAAATCAAACATTTACCTAATTGTATGTGGTCAAATAATTGTGTTAACTGGATTTTTTTTTCAGTGAGTACTTACAGAACGCCTACCATTTTCAAACAGCATTGTTTTTTCCAAGCTCAGGAAGATTTCTACTTTGTGTCGTATCGTATATGCCTGGGAGTAATTTGTGGAATTTCCTCTCAAATGACCTCATGTGTCTACTCCTCAATGATTCTGACTTGTTTTTGCCCCATAACGAGGACTTTTTACCTGTATAGACCAATTTAGCACCTGTGAAGTAAATCTATCACTAACAACGTCTTAAATACAGAAAGCATGAAGATTTTTAAAAATTAATTTGAATTCCATGGCAATCCATCCAGCTATTCTTTCTCATATGGTGTCAAGGGAGCATTTTAATTTTTTTAGTTAGATTCAAAATGGAAGGGAAAGAAGAGAGCTGAAGCAGTGGATATGAATTTTCCAGAACCTTCTGGTATCTAGAAACAGAACATCAAATTGGTGTATGCTGTCTCATTAGTCAGCTACTCAAAGTTCTTGAAGGCTCATTAAATGAGGTGCCGTGTAAGAAAAGGAATCGAGGACTGGTATCTCTAAATTAGTTACTTTTAAAAACTGGAAGTTTCTCAGGTCGGAGGGGAACTTGAGTGTTGGTATTAACATGCCTAAAGAAAATCTGTCATTGAGGTTGTTGGTAGCCTTGAAAGTCAAGAGAGAAAGCAAGTTTAGAGAAGCATTCTTTGGCTGTGGTCTCTCAGAGTGCAGAAGAGAGAGTATCTAGGCTCTTGAAAATAAGTGTCGACACAGAGGCACCAGAATATCAAATTCTGTGACACCAGCCATTATGATCAAATAGCTAACTCCTCTACTTCTAATCCCGTGAACTCTAAGCAATAACCCTCTGATTAAAGTCCCCCATGTAAATCTGTTCACCGAGAGAGAATATTCTAATTCTATCTGATAGTTAGGAGTCTTTCTGGGAATTAACAAATTGGCTTTCTGGTTGTATCCATTGTGCATTTGTTTACCATAACTTAGTACCCTGGAGTCCAATCACCCCTCAGCATGCTAAGAAAATTGAATCGTCATGACTATGAAGCTAGTAACTAAACGTGAAGGGGGTAGCCATATTAAAATACTGTAACTGACTGCAAGCAAATCACTGTCTGTCTGAACCAAGAAATGAATTCTCTGATACCCTTCATTTATAATATGTAATAGTAGTATTGCCAAATAGACAGAACCAAACAGCAAAGCCCACTAATTAGTAATTCCAATTATATATATATATATATATGTATGTGTATATATATATATATATATATATATATACATACATATATACATATATGTATGTGTATATATATATATATACATACATATATACATATATGTGTGTATATATATATATATATACATACATATATACATATATGTATGTATATATATATATATAGAGAGAGAGAGAGAGAGAGAAACCCTGTCTTCTGTGACATGGAAATGTTGCTTTGCTGATTGTCTCCAACTATTTAAGGACCTCATCAGTTTTCTTGGAGCAAAAGAAAGTGTACTCAGTACGATGCTTCTGTTTGATTAAATATCAAAATGTGTAGGTCTCTAACATACCTTTCTGGGGAGTGAGAAGTATAGTCCTGAGTCCGCAATGGGTGGGTAAATGAAATTGCTGAAGAGAAAAATCTTTCTGCATAGCAGGAAATAAAAACAGCAGAGTAGCAAGCCAGTAGTTCACAGGTTTGGTTTAGATAATCCCTCCCAAGTTCAAAATCTTATCTGGATTTCTCCAGGGGTCTGGCATGGGGAATTTTATATGGTTTTCCGTATTTCCTTATTCTGAGAAAAAAACCAAAAACACTAGAACAGCATTTCTTGTTATATTCAAATATTCCCAATCGGTTCGAACCCAGGCATGCAGGATCAACTACACTTAAAGGAATGTTTAAGATTCTCATTCACATTGACCTTCACTGGGGCCTCAGATGATGTCAGATGAAATCATTCGTCCAAACCAGCTAATGTGTTCATTAATGCACGCTTTCCTTCCCCCGCCCCCCCAATAGATGACCGATCTTTTAACCTCTTGTCAAATATCAGTTACATACGTTTTTTGGTTTTCTGAAGACTTACTTATTACAATATATTTCTGCACCGTTTGTGTGTTGTGTTTCCAGCGTTGGTAGAGTTGAGTTGTAAACTTGAAGCAAAAGATCTATGCAAAAATCATGTCAGCCATCAATGTCATACATGTTAAATGTATCTCAATGATGCTAAGTATAGAAACATTAACGCTTAGCGATGTTGACATGTTTCTACATTACAGTAGTCTATCAATCTACTACTGCCTATTACTGCTTTCTTTTTCTACCATCCTATTACTTCCCTCTCCCCCCCCTCCCCCGGCTCTTTTAATCTCATAGAGATGCTCTCCCAAACACACACATATGGCCCAAAAATGCAATTTACTTCTTAGGCTCCCAATTCACAGACAATCTAATTATATGTAGGTATTTCCAACATTAGGAGCAATTTTGTTAGTTGGTTTTTTTTAAATGTTTTTATTTATTTTTTAGAGACAGAGGCAGTGGGAGAGGGGCAGAGAGAGACAGGGAGACACAGAATCCGAAGCAGGCTCCAGGCTCCGAGCTGTCAGCACAGAGCCCGACGCCAGGCTCGAACCCACAAGCCGCGAGATCATGACCTGAGCCGAAGTCGGACGCTCAGCCAACGGAGCCACCCAGGCACCCAGCAATTTTGTTAGTTTTCATTTTCTTCTCCTTTTAAACGTTTTCTCAAGATAGGATTAATGAAGTATAATCGACAGACAGCAAAATTCACCCTTTTCAGTTGTACAGCTCAATGATCTTCAGTCATATAAGCACTAAAACAATCAAAATGTAGACTCTCTCCATCATTCCAAAAAGTTCTTGCATGGCTCTTTGTAGTCCATGCCTTCCTTCTACCCTGAGCTCCTGGAAACCTCTAATCTGATTTCTGTTCCTACTTTCCTTTGAAAAAATGCCATGTATGTGGAACATCACAGTCATGTAGGCTTAAGAAAATGCTCTGGAGACATCCATGCTTTTGTATTCTTTCTCATTGTTGAGCCCATGATGTAGAGGTGCCTCAATTTATTCAGCCATTTCTAAGCTTATGGATATTTGGCACGTTTACAGTTTGGGGGTGTTATGAATAAGCTGTCAGCAACATTCATGTCCAAATGTTGGTGTGGACATATATTTTCATTGTTCTGATAAATACTGCAAAGCGTTATCATCGGGACTTCTGACAGGTGCGTACATAACTTTATACCAAACAGCCAAACTGGTTTCCAAAGTGAATGTACCACTTTGCATCCCACCCGGTCACGTATGAGAGTCCCAGGTGCTCTGCATCCTTGTCAGCACTTGTTATTGTCAGTTCTTTGAAAAGCTATTTTTTTTTAATTTTTTTTAATGTTTATTTATTTTTGAGACAGAGAGAGACAGAGCATGAACGGGGGAGGGTCAGAGAGACAGGGAGACACAGAATCTGAAGCAGGTTCCAGGCTCTGAGCTGTCAGCACAGAGCTCGACGCGGGGCTCGAACTCACGGACCGTGAGATCATGACCTGAGCCGAAGTCGGATGCTTAACCGACTGAGCCACCCAGGCGCCCCTGAAAAGCTATTTTAATAAGTATGTAGAGGTATCATATATGGTTTTGATTTATATTTTGCTAATGACTGATGGCATTGAGAATCTGCTCATGTGTTTGTCACGAATTTGGTGGATTCTGAGCTAATCTTTTCTCCATTTAATTTTTTTCTTACTATTGAATTTCTATCTATCTATCTATCATCTATCTATCTATTATCTATCTCTTTTTTGGGCTTTACCTCTCGGGACAACAACATATTTTTCAAGGTTAGGACCCAAAAAAAGCATAGCCTCATAACCCTGGCATGGAGAAGCAGGAGTCAAGATTATGAAATACACCAACAGCCTCCAGGGAGAAAACTATGCCAAAAGCCTTATCTCATTTGGGGAAGGGCATTTCTCCCATGCCAGTTCCCTCTTCATTATATAGATTAAGATAGCAAGGATCAAAGAACATAACCCAGTGTCGAAGTTCATACTGATAATTATACACACACACACACACACACACACACACACACACAACCTAATATGGAGAAAAGCAATTATTGAAAAAAAATATATATATATATTTACAAAACCTAACATGGAGAAAAGCAATTCTTGATCAAACAAAACATAATCATCGTGACTTAGCTCCATTCAGTACAGGAGGGAATTAATGTCCCTATTTTGGAGTTAGTCATTTCTGGTTTTGGCAAAAGAAATAGTGAATGTTTCTCTCTCCTGGCTGATAGAAATCTTGCCAGTATTTTGCTCTGCTCTGCGATTTTTCATTGGTTCACACCCATTGGTGTCAATCTGGACACGCTACATGTTCATACACACTTTACCAAATTAATCTTTCACAAAAATAAAAAAAGTTTAATACCTACTTCCATCTAAAAAAAATAAAGTTCCATGGGGTGCCTGGGTGGCTCAGTTGGTTAAGCGGCTGACTTCAGCTCAGGTCACCATCTCACGGTCTGTGAGTTCGAGCCCCACGTCAGGCTCTGTGCTGACAGCTCGGAGCCTGGAGCCTGCTTCGGATACTGTGTCTCCCTCTCTCTCTGACCTCTCCCGTTTATGCTCTGTCTCTCTCTGTCTCAAAAATGAATAAACATTAAAAAAATTTTTAAATAAAGTTTCAGATTATAAATATTGTTTTTTAATAATCAAGCAGATACATTATTGATATTGATCCACATTGTCTACCTCAATTGAAATTAACTTATTTTGACTTTGAGAGAAAGAGGTTCTTCTGGCAATGTGCATTTAGTATTGCATTTTTCCATTTCATCATCTTCAAAATGGGGATCATGACTACTTATAATACAGGGCTTTTTATCTGTTTTTGTTTTTGTTTTTGTTTTGATGATGATTTGAACTCTAATTCTGAGGTCCATGACATTTAGATAATGCTCTAAAACCAACAGGGATAGAAGTCACCACATATACAAAGTTCATGCTGTTGAGAAAATTTAGACAGGAAGGGAATGGGAAGATGTTGTCATATTTTATTAAAGAGTTTAAAAATCTAATAATAAATAAAGACAATTAGGTTGTGTAGTGAAGAGAGTTTGGCCATTCAATGATTTATGCCCATTATTTACTCATTTATGTTTATTGTGAAATATTACATTGATACACAACAACTCGTAGAGGAATATAAAGACCACAATGAATAAAAGAGACGTTTATGCATTTCCCAACCATTTTCAATGTCTTTAATGTCTCTTTATTTTCCTCATGCCCTCCTCTGATTAATCTCTTCTCCCTATCACTATCCCTCTCTCTTCCTCTTTCTGCCTCTCTTTCTTCCCTCCCCCCACCCCCACCCACTGCCTTATATTCTCAATCCCCTGCCAAGGAGTCTTTTATAAATATTGCATTTATCATTCCTTTACTTTTTAAAATTTCTATTTTATTTTTATAATAATTACCTTCATTTAAAAATGATATATAAGAAACTGTACATATTTAAGTATACAATTTGACACATTTTGACATAGGCGAGCATGTATATGTACGTACCTCTTTACACACCCCAAAAGCCCATCACCAGAGTCAAGAAAATAAACACACATCACACTCGAAATTTCCTCTGTACCTTTGCAATACTTCTCTCTTTCTTCTACCCTCAGCCCCATCTGTTTTCTGTCCTTTTCGATTTGGTTGCTTTTTCTAGAATTTTGTATAAATGGGGTCATTTCGTACGTACCTCTGCTTTTGTTTGGTTTGTTTTGTCTCTTGCAACAGAATAATTATTTTGAGACTCATCTGTCTTGTGTACACGTCTTTGTATTTCCAAGTGCCATTACATGGTACGGATCTGCCACATTTGGTTTATCCTGGATGAACTATGTATTGTTTCTTATGTTTAAAATTTACACATATTATAAATAAAAGTGCTGTGAATATTTGTGTACAGGTCTTGGAATAGTTTTATGGTACATGCGATTTCACTGGGGTAAATATGTGGGAATAGAATTGGTAGGTAACATGGTAAAGTATATGATTAACTTTTTAAGAAACTGCTAATCTTTGGACAGGTGATTGCACTTGGACAGGTGACTGCCTACGTTCCCATAGGCAGTGTGTGAGAGTTGCCATTATTCCACAGACGACACATAACTTAAAATGCTATGCCTCTTACATTTTAGACGTTCTAATAGGTGTGTAGAGATATTTCATTGGGACTTGAATTTGCATTTTTCTAAAGACTAATGATGCTGAGAATCTGTTAATGTGCTTATTTGCCATCAACATATCTTCACTGGTGAAAAGCCTGTTCAAATATTTTGCCTATTATTTATTGCACTTTCTTAAATTGAATTTTGAAGGGTTTTAAAAAATATATTCTGGATACAAGTACTTTTTCAGATATTACAAATATTTTCTCCTAGTCTGTGCTGCTTCTAGCACAACCCTTAAAGATCAGAGATTCTTAATTTTCATAAACTTCAGCTTATCAATTTTGGCTTTATGGATTATAGTTTCTGTGTTATGTCTACGAAATCTTTGCATAACCTAAGGTTAAAACAAAACACTCCCTATTTTCTTCTATCAGTTTGATAGTTTCAGATTTGGATCAATGATCATCTTTTTTTTTAATTTTGAAAAAAATGTTTTTACTTATATTTGAGAGAGAGAGAGAGAGAGAGAGAGAGAGAGAGAGAGAGACAGAGCACAAGCAGGGGAGGGGCAGAGAGAGAGGGAGACACAGAATCGGAAGCAGGTTCCACGCTCTGAGCTGTCAGCACAGAGCCAGATGAGGGGCTCGAACTCACTGGTGGTGAGATCATGACCTGAGCCAAAGTTGGATGCTTAACCAACTGGGTCGCCCAGATGCCCCGATGATCAATTTTAACTTAAGTTTTAATCAGTTTTTTTTTTATATGAATATCCAATTTTTTTTAAGTTTTATTTATTGAGAGAGAGAGAGAGAGCACACGAGCTTGCAAGTGGGGAGTGACAGAAAAGCAAAGAGAGAGAGAATCCCAAGCTGGCTCCCTACTCAGTTTGGAGCCCAAGGCAGGGCTCAGTCTCGAACCGCGAGATCAGGACCTGAACCAAAATCAAGAGTAGGATGCTTAACTGACTGAGCCACCCAGGTGTCCCTGAATATCCTGCTGTAAACAATTTTAAAAAACAATTATTCTTTAACCACTGAATTTTCTTTACACTTTTATTAAAAATCAATTGACCATAAACGTGCGGGTAAATTTCTAGACACTTTCTTGTTCCACTTGTTTAATTGTCTGTATTTGTGCCAGCACCACGCTGTCTCGATCGCTACAGCTTAAAATAAATCTTGAAGTCAAGAAGTGTAGGTCCTCCAACTTTGCTCTTTTTTCAAAATTTTGTCTACTTTAGATCCATTTTATTTTTATATGAATTTTATAATTAATTTATCAATAACCACCAAAAAAAAAAACCTTCTAGGATTTTAATTGGGGTTGGGTTGAAACCTGGATAAATTTGCAAAGAATTATCAATCTTGGGTTTTCAAATTCGCGAACACGGTATATCTCTCCAGCTGCTTAAACCTTCTTAAATTTCTCTCAACAATGTCTTTGGTTTTGATTGTTTGAATTTTCTCCACCTTTTTCAGATTTATTCTTGAGTATTTAATTTTTTATGGTACGGTAAATGAAATTTACGTACATTTACAGAAAATGTTTAAAAAATTAAAATAACACAGGGGCCAAAACCATGGTATGGGTTAAAAGTGTAGCATACACCCTATCTCACCCTTCCAAGAGGCCAAGTCAGGTTATTGTGGTCCAATAGTCAGGTTTGAAACAGCAACCTAAATTGAATCCCAATTTTGGATTGTTTTTTGCTAACATACAGAAATGCGATGGAGTTTGTGTCTTCGTCTTGTATTCCGCCAACTTGATAATCTAACTTCTTACTTCTAGATGTTTTTTGTGAAGGTTCATTGGATTTTCCAAGTAGGCAATCAGGCCATTTACAAATAAAAAGGATTGTGCTTTTTTCTTTACAGTCTTAGAGTTTTCTTTCTTTTTCTGTTTGCATCCTGGCTAGATTTTCCAGCACAATGTAGAATGGAAATGATGAGAGCAAACACATTTATTGTGGGGAAAACATTCTGTTGTTTAACAGTCAATATGAGGTATTATCTGTACATTTTTCATAGGTATCTTTCACCTGCTTAAAAAATATCCTTTCTTTCCAAGTTTTTTGACAATTTTCTTAATTGGTCTGGAGAGAGAATTATTTCTTTTATTTATTTTTTTTTCTTAAAGAATCATCCATTGGCTACCTTGATATTCTCTATTTTTTAATTGTCTCTTTCTTTGATTTCTACTCTAAACTCTATTATTTCCTTTCTTAGGCTTATATTCATTTAAATCTACTCTTCATTTTCAAGTTTCTTTTTTTTTTATAATTTTTTATTTTATATTTTTTCATGTTTATTTATTTTTGACACAGAGGCAGACAGACTGAGAGCAGGGGAGGGGCAGAGAGAGACAGAGACACGGAATCTGAAGCAGGCTCCAGGGTCCGAGCTGTCAGCACAGAGCCCGACGTGGGGCTCGAACCCACATACCACGAGGTCGTGACCTGAGCCGAAGTCTGATGCTTACCCAGCTGAGCCACTCAGGCGCCCCTTCATTTTTCAGTTTCTTAAGATGGAAAAACAGTGATCTGAGATCTTTTTTGCTTTTTTAATATATGTATTAATCCTATAAAATGACCTGTGAATTCACTGCTGTAGGTGCATCCCACAAATGATATGTTGTGTTCATATATTTATAGTTTGAATTCTTTCTTACTTCCATGTTGATTTCTTCCTTGACACATGTGCTTTTAATAAATGTGCCATTTAGTTTCCAAATATTTGGAATATAATAGTCTATCAGTTTTCCTGTTTATAAGCATTTGGATAGTTTCCAGTGTATTGTTATGAAGAAATGCTACTAAAACTATTCTTACATATGGCTCATGGTGTGTATGTTTAAGAATTCGTCTGGAAATGCTGGCTCTTAAACTATATAGATATTAAAATATAAATATAGGGGCACCTGGGTGGCTCTATCGGTTAAGCGTCTGACTTCGGCTCAGGTCATGATCTCACGGTCGTGAGTTCGAGCCCCATGTCGGGCTCTGTGCTGACAGCTCAGAGCCTGGAGCCTGTTTCAGATTCTGTGTCTCCCTCTCTCTCTGCCCCTCCCCTGTTCATGCTCTGTCTCTCTCTGTCTCAAAAATAAATAAACGTTAAAAAAATTAAAATATAAATATAAACAGAAATATATATATACATATATATACACGTATATATATATATGTATACATATATATATACACACACACACAGATATATATATATACACACACACACAGATATATATATATATCTATATGTATATCTATCTATCTATCTATCTATATATATATATATATATATCTATCATCAGCCTTACCAGATAATGGCAAATTATCTACCAATTCCAAAATATACCAATTTACAACACCCAAGCAATGTACAAAAGTTTCTGTTGTGCTACATTCTTATCAACATAGGCCAATTATAATAATCTTTTTGGCATAAAAATGATTTCAATCCGTGTTTCTCTCTCTGCTAATTAACACAATTAGCATCTATTTACATGTTTATTCTCCTCCCATATATTATTTATTTTTATTGTCCACTAAAAACTGATCGCCTCTTTTCTCTTCTTTCTCTTCCTCCTCTGCCTCCACCTTTTCTTCCTCCTTTTCATGAGTTTTATGCTACTTTATATTCTTTTGGGGCACTAAGCCTATGTCCTTTGTACGTGGTGCAAATATTGTCTCAGTCCGTGGCTTCTTCTCGTCTCCGCTTCTTTCAGTTTGGTTTAGTTGGTCTTTTAAGAAACTGATGTTTTGGGGCGCTTGGGTGGCTCAGTCGGTTGAGCGTCCCACTTTGGCTCAGGTCATGATCTCGCGGTTCGTGCGTTCTAGCCCAGCATCAGGCTCTGTGCTGACAGCTTGGAGCCCGGGGCCTGCTTCGGATTCTGTGTCCCCCTCTCTCTCCGCCCACCCCTGCTTGTGCTCTGTCTCTCTCTGTCTTTCAAAAATAAATAAACATAAAAAAATTTTTAAAAAGAGAAATTGATGTTTTACTCTTTGATGTTTACATTTTTATGCAATAAAATATATCAATATATATCAATCTCTCTCTCTCTCTCTCTCTCTCTCTCTCTCTCTCTCTCTCTCTATATATATATATATATATTTTTTTTTTATCATTAGTGCTTTTTGTGTGTTGTTTAAAAATTCTTTTCAGGGCGCCTGGGTGGCTCAGTCAGTTAAGCATCCGACTTCAGCTCAGGTAATGATCTCACAGTTTGTGAGTTTGAGCCCGGCATTGAACTCTATTGTGACAGCGAGCTCGGAGCCTGGAGCCTGCTTCGGATTCTGTGTCTCCCTCTCTCTCTGCCCCTCCCCCACTTGGGCTCTGTTTCTCTCTGTCTCTCAAAAATAAATAAATGTAAAAAAAAGGAAATTAAAAAGTTTCTTTTCTTATCCCAACGTCATAAAGGTTTTCTTTTTTTTAATAAAGATTTTCTTAAATTCTCTTCTAGAGTTTTTAATATATCACATTCAAATTTTCAGTCCATTTTAGATTGAATAATTTAAATTTTGACATAAAAATTGGACCCAATTTCCTATTTTCCCATTGCTTATGAATGTTCCCAGGGTCTTATCCTCAATACTCTTATTTACCTCCTGCGGATATGCAAAGTTCACTCTTGTTTATCAAGTTTCCATCGTGCCTGACTCTGTTGTTGTTAGTGTAAACATTGGTCACATCTTGTCTAGCCCACCACTCCTGTAAGTCTTACCTGTTAATTTAGATCTTTCCTTTCTTATTATTTTTAACCTCAATATTTGCTTTATTGAAATGTTGCTTTATTTAGATATATGTAAACCACTCATAATGTTTCATTTTTGATCTAGCATTTGTTTAGTATTTGCCTACTGATGTATTTCCCTATTGTGTCCTTTTTCTCAACACTTCTTTCCAGGATGATTTTTATTCTTCCTGAAATACATCTTCTAGGAGATTTTTAAACACTCTTTGCTCTAGTTTAGCTCACAATGAACTCATTTGGCCCTTGCTTTGGGGATAAAGTTTTGTTGAACATTTGACATTCATCATTATTGTCTCTTGGCATTGTCAGTGTCTTTTTCCTTTGAGTCTTTACTACTGATCAACCTGTCGATCGAAAATTGCAATAATCAGCCTTTTCTCTTGCTGCTTTTAGATCTTTTCATGTTACTGTTCTATATTTTGTTTTAATGCCCTGGAGGTTTCTTTCCCACTGCATTTTCCAAAATTTCTCTCCCCTGTCCAGTCTTTCAGAAACTGTAATTAAACATAAGACACATATCTTTCCATTCTTCATGTGTTTTCCCACAACTCATAATTTTCATGTCAATATTTTCTGAGCTATATCTTGAATTTATGTCTCATCTTTATCTTCCACTTCACTAGTGTTTTCTACATTTGCGCCAAATATTCTGTTTATTTCATTTGTGGTTTTGATTTTCAACACTTACATTTGTATTTTCAGAAGTTACATTTGACTTCTATTCAACTCTTCCTGATCATTTTGATATTTTCTTGGGTATTTGTTCGGTTTTTTCAATAAAATTATGTTATTTTTATATAATTTGGCATATTTTAAAAATATGTACTAGGTGATTTAAAATTCTGAAATCTTTTTAGAAACTATAAATCTATTGTTTTCCTAAGTCTGTCATTTAGATTTAGAAAGCTTGCTAATTGTCATATAAGGTGGTTTATTTCCTTGCGTATTTGAAAATTTTGTCATTTTTATTATTTCCTTATATTTTACTGAATTTCGTCTATGGATACGATCAGGATACTAGTTTGAAGATGTTTTGCCCTTTTCTCTAAAGAAAGTTGGCATTTTTTCCTCCGTTAGGTGCAATGTTGACATTAAACAGGAACCACATTGATTTCTCAGCCTTGGGGTTTTCGGAAGCTTAGTGATAGTAAAACTGTGTTACACTTCCCAATATCTGTGTTTTCAGCTTACTCTCTCGTTCTTCAACTTTTCTTTTCAATTCTGAAATACATTTAAAATTGCATCTGTTAAAATTCATTCACCATCTTGGCGTTTTGCAGGAGTGGAGGACTAATCCCCATGTTGCAGGAGACATGCGTTTTGTGATTCATTTATTCATTCCAGACTATATTTGGGAAACTCACACCTACTTTGTGCCCATCCCTGATTGAGAACTAAAATACAATGGGTATAAAGGCAGCCTGTGTTCTTGCTCTATGAAGTTTGGATTTTAAAAGGGCCAGAGAGAAGGTTTTGTGTATATATGTAGTGCCTAATTTTATGAAAACAAATAGAGTTAAGAAATAAAATTAAGAGGCTATGATAATGATGATGATGATGGTAATGGTGCTTGTGTATGTGTGTAGTGAGGAAGGGGATATTTGTGGATAACAGTAAACAAAGTCCCCTTGGAGAAAACATTTAAGTAGAGACCTGGATAAAGTAATGGTCATGTGAAAATAATTTTTTTTTTAAATATAAAACAAGAAGTGTAAAGGTTTAGAAATCCTGTGGAGGGGACAAGTTGGGATGTTCCAGGGACAGATATAAATGCAGTGTGGCTGAAGCAGAGTGAAAAAGAGTGAGCATGATAACAAATGAGGATCTTGACCACACAGTACAGAGTTCGACCCTTGTTTTGATCATGATTGGAGTCTTGCACAAATCAATGACATTGTGTGAATTTTATCTCATAAAAAAGATCATTCTAGGTGTTCAATTGTGATTAGCAGGAAACTAGTGAGGTGGCTTTTGCAACAAACATCTCAGTCAAGAGATAATGGTGGCGTGGACCAGGACAGAGGAGTGGAGTCAAGGGGGAGTGGCCGGATTGGGGATGAGGCAGCCAAATTGCCTGCTTCGTTGCCTAGATACAGCTTATAAATAAATACCTATATAGTGACCATGAGGACCTCTTATAGTACAAAAATCTGTCCCCAGGCAGAAAGGCTAATCTTGGTGGAGCTGTTGACACCTTGTGTGACCTTAAGTGAATCATTTGACCTTTTTAATGTGTTCATCAATCCTCTTAAAAAAAAAAAAAAGGAATGCATTGACTCAGCTACGAAGCTTGAGCCAGAGAAGTCGTTTATGTAGCCATTAGCAAATCCAAGTGACTAAACTCAAGAAACAGAAAATAAAAGTTGTTTTACCTTCGAAGAAGAATTATTTATGAATGAAATGCTAGCAATTTTGAAGATTAAGTTTATCTAGAAATTTTAGAGGTTTTCAGAACATCTAGATGTGATATAATGAGTATTTTAAATAGATTCTAGTTTTGGAAAATTTGTTCTACTCATAGAACCTTTTCTACTAGAGAAACTTTTGATAGTTTAGATTATTCTCAAAAGAACTTTGGTGTTGAATACTGATGGGTTTTTTTTTCCCATACTTATGAGTTTCTTCTGTTTTGTCCCCCTCCCTGTTTTTATATTATTTTTGTTTCCCTTATGTTCATCTGTTTTGTCTCTTAAAGTCCTCGTATGAGTGAAGTCATATGATGTTTGTCTTTCTCTGACTGAATAGTTTCACTTAGCATAGTACCCTCTACTTCCATCCACATAGTTGCAAATGGCAAGATTTCATTCTTTTTGATTGCCGAGTAATACTCCATTGTGTGTATATATATATATATATATATATACCACATCTTCTTTACCCATTCAATGTTTATATATTGAGACAAAGGACAAGTGGGAGAGGGGCAGAAATAGAGGAAGACACAGAATCCAAAGCAGGCTGCAGGCTTTGAACCCTTAGCACAGAGCTAAATGAGGGGCTTGAATTCACAAAACATGAGATCGTGACATGAGCCAAAGTCAGATGCTTAACCAACTGAGTCACCCAGGCGCCGCTGTTTCTAATATTGAGATACCGATGAGAGAGAAATGTATTACCTAATATTTACAGGGTTTGTGTCTGGTATTTTTTGCAATAAGCATCTTTGCCCCAATCATTTTTGTTGCCATTTTGCCACAGAAATAATTAGCTGTAAGGTAATTTGCTGTAAACATAAAAGAAAGATATACATTAGAAAGGACATAATGAAATGCAAAAAATTGACAACAAAATTAAAAAGGCTTTATTGTGAAATAGGAAATATTTGAATATATTTAAAATGTGGATTCATGGTAGTACTATGCAAATATTTGATTTTATTTTGTGGATTGCACCTATGTACTTGTATTCAAAGTCTTTTGTTCATAGTATTATACACCTATTTTTGCTTATTGATTCATCTCCTCATTTGGCATTGCCTTTTTTCTTTTCTTATTAAAATGTCTTTCTTTATTGAAAAGGGGGAGGGTATCCAAAGTTTATAGCAGCACTATCAACAATAGCCAAAGTATGGAAAGAGCCCAAATGTCCGTTGATGAATGAATGGATAAAGATGTTTTATATATATATGTGTATGTGTGTGTGTGCATGTGTATATGTGTATATATATGTATATGTATGTATATATATACATGTACATGTATATGTGCATGCACATGTATATATATGTATATGTATGTATATATACATGTACATGTATATGTACACGCACATGTATATATACATATGTACATGTATATATATATATGTATATATGTATATACATATATATACATAGACACATGCACACACATATATGTATATATGCATATATATACACATGTGTATATGCACACGTACATATATGTATATGCATTATATGCACACACATATGCATGTGTGTATGCATAATGTGCGCATATGTAATGTGCATGTGTATACACACACAATGGAGTATTACTCGGCAACCAAAAAGAATGAAATCTTGCCATTTGCAACTACGTGGATGGAACTGGAGGATATTATGCTCAGCGAAATTAGTCAGTCAGAGAAAGACAAATATCGTATGACTTCACTCATATGAGAAATTTAAGATACAAAACATGAACATAAGGAAAGGGAAGCAAAAAAATATAAAAACGGAGGAGGAAAAACATAAGAGACTCTTAAATATAGAAAACAAACAGGGTTGCTGGAGGGGTTGTGGGAGGGCGGATGGGCTAAATGGGTAAGGGGCATTAAGGAATCCATTCCTGAAATCGTTGCACTATATGCTAGCTAACTTGGATGTAAATTAAGAAAGGAAGGAAGGAAAGAAGGAAGGAAGGAAGGAAGGAAGGAAGGAAGGAAGGAAGGAAGGAGTAAAGAAAGAAAGAGGAAGAAAAGAAGGAAGAAAGGAAGGAAGAAAGAAGGAGGGAATCAGTTTTCAAATATTAGGATGCTTATTTGTAACTGAGCTTTGATTGCGTTGTGAAAGCCTTCTACACTGTTGTTTTCTCTTAGCATAGAGTTACATGTCCATTGATAAATATTCCAAAGTTTTAATGGAAATGTGGATTCAACACTCTACGCCACAGTATAGACCATTATGAAGGCTAAGATTCATATAACACAAAATAGGTGTACTGAATCAACACTGAAATGGAATGAAACTGTCAACCAGTTGATGAAATCAACAAACTGTCAAAATGAGCTGCTGACAGTTTTTTTTTTAAAGCTTTTACAGCAAAATAGCTTTAAGACCAATTAGTTATGTAGCAAAAATGCATGCTGCGAAGACGCTCACAGGGAAGCTTACCTGGAATCTACCAAGTGATCACTATGTGTCACGGACTGTGCTGGAATCATTCATTGAATAACGTAACAAATAATTGCCGGGGGCCAAATACACATCACCTACTATGCTTTTGCTGAGTTATCCCTGCTGTGAGAACCAATCTGTGTTGTGATATGATGGCAGTTTTTGCATCGAAGGAATCCCTAATTTAAGTAAGGGGAGGGGACGTGAGAAAAGAAGCCATTAAAATTCAGAGTTAGGATCAAAGTTTTTTCAGCATGGTGTGAGGGGCAGAAGAGGGCATCTAAGGGAGTGGCAGGCCAGGGTTGGCATCAGATTCATTTTCAAGGAGGAAGATTCCTGAAGGGGAGTGGAAGAACCAGAAAGCACGCTCAAGAAACAGTCGGTGGCTGCATGTTGGGTGTGTATACTGGAGGGTGTCAAGTGAGTAGACAAGAAAATGAGCAAGCCTACAATTTATGAGCCTTTGTGTTTCTATAAGGCTGAGCTATTCGAAAGTCACCCTAAAAGTGGCGAGCCGACTTTTGGAAGAATGATATGGACACGATGCAAACAAAGCCATTTTTTTAGAGCACGTTCTCCAGGAAAGAAAAACATGTCAAAGAGGATGAGATACGAAATAGGGCTTCACTCTTGCGGTGTTGCAGGTGACATGTGGTGAGGATGTGGGGTATGGCGGTGTAGACAAGGATTCAGAAGAGGAAGCAACCTCACATCACTTTTTGATGTTGGCCCTCTCTAGAATTGGTGGTCAAAGGGGAGATCTTGTCCTGGATATTCTTGATTAATGCAAGTTAAGAATGAAAATGTCTGGGAGTTGAGGAGGTGATAAAACTAATTTGGGTCACCTTAAGTTTGAGATGCTTATCAAATACTCAAAGAGGCAATATCTATGAAGCTGAGTTATGGTCTTTCCTCGATAAGAATGTAAGTATGAATGCACGCTGGAAATTTCTATAATTTTCTTTCTCATATTTGGCTATGCATGATTGCTTGCTTAGGAATGCAGAGGCAAAGCAGAGAGTCTTAGGTGACAATTCAGCTGCCAATTCTTAATGTTTTGACAGTCTGTTTAGGGAGGATAAGCAAAGGATTTGGAGCAGCAAGGTTGAATTCAAATGAACCTTTGCCTAGAGTTGACTGACCTTGAGGAAATACATTTGCCAGGGGTTCAGATTCTGCATTGATGAAACGCACTCAAGATACTCTCCAATATCCTTACTATAGCTCATCTTTCTTATTTAGAAGAAAATCTAAAGCAAGAATTTGCTTTACTTCATAATCTACTGATGGTCTTGGATTTAGGGCTCCAGAAGGTTTGCAATTCTACAATCTGCATCTGTAATTTATAGTTAAAGGGAAAAGAGGGGCCCTTGGGTGGCTCAGTCGGTTGAGTGTCTCACTTCAGCTGGGGTCATGAGTCCGCGGTTCGTGAGGTCGAGCTCCACATAAGCCTCGCTGCTGTCAGAGCAGAGCCTGCTTCAGATCCTCTGTCCCCCTCTCCTTGCCCTCCCGTCATGCTCTCTCAAAAATAAATAAACATTTAAAGTTAAAGGGAAAATCAACATTATTATTTATATAGTGAAATCCACTTTATACATTTCACTGTTGAGTCCAATTGTCTTGTGATTCCAGGCGGCTAGGGTTCGTTTACTCAATCTGAATTTGTCTTAATTTTCTCGAATGTCACAAAGATACCCTTGGTTATTTCCATTGTGTGTGACTTAAAAGGCAATCATTCAAGGCAACAAGATCCAGGACCACATCTTGCAGCGTGTGTAGTCCACAACATTCTCTTCAATTTAGAGGTCAAGGGGGAGCCCTCAATTCATCGGTTGAAGTCATTTACATCAGGTACTGGAACAGTGATCTCAAGGGTCCCTTTTGGTTATTTGTTAAAATCTCCTAATATCTTCTTGTTCCTAATCTCTTGTCCCTGATTTTTTTTTTCTTTCTGATCCTCCCCATTTGGAAAGTAATGGGAGAATGTCAATTTCTCCTCATTCTGACCCTTTTTAATTCCTCCAGTGTTTTATCAGGCTTATACCAGCGGTAAAGCTCCATTTTTTTTATATATACTCATACTCATTTATTCAACAAGTATTTATTGAACGCCTTCTAAGTGCCTACACACTGTGGTGGCACTGAAGATTTGATGATGACAGAGAATGATATGGCTCTGTTCCTCCTCCCCCGTGAGGTTGACAGCCCAGCCCTCCTGAAAAGTGGAAAGTGTGGGTCATTTTGTAATTGACATAGCCGAACGATCCACAGTCAGGACAAGAAAGAAAAACTACATGAAACGTCTGTCCCCAGAACAACAGGGGAATTTTAGAAAAATCAAATGTAATCTCACATGATATTTGCGATAAGATTTAGAGAATATTAATTTACAGTCATAACATACTTTGCAGGCATTTATTCACTGTCATGACATGATTATCGTTAAAATACTTACAACAGAATAACAGACAACATAGAGAATTGGTCTTATAAAATTAGAAATTAGGTGGAAAAACCATGTAAAGTGGTATGGTATCTCTAGGTATAAAATTTCTGATTGTTTTCATTTTATGAAGATACATCAAATAAAGCGTTTATTAAAAGTAAGGTTTTAATCCAAAAACTTATATAGTATTTGAGATGTTTTGAACAAATCCTGAGATCTAATAAATATTAATAAAACATCAATGTCTAACTTAAAAAGGTTTAGAACAATTCTTATTCAGTCTAACACAATGAAATACAGGTCAAGAATACCCTATTGATATAATTTTTAATAATTAAAAAAATAGCATTTCACCATATCTCTGATTTCTGGAGCCAGGGTGGTGTTATATGACATGAGAAGTTAGATAAAAACAAAATCTTTAACACAAATTAAAATGGTTAGGTCTCTTAACAGTAAACCATTAGGCAATTTGACTGGTAAAGTAGGAATTTTCTGAACGAGCCAATGACAATGTATAAATAATCAGTTCTGGAACTGGCCAGGCCAGGGAACTGGAACTCAAGAACTTCCTGGTTCTTATCTATTATGGAAGGTTCTGAGGAAGCTTGCAGAGGTGGTCTTTTTTAATCCCAATACTTTGTTTTATACCTGAATTTATAATTGAGTCTTACAATCAAATACGATGCCATCGCATTACCATCTGTTGTTTCAAAAATAAGCACACTCGGATGTTGTCGATGGCCATTTTCAGAAGATGAATCCCTGTAGCATTCAAAAGCTGTTCTAGAACATTTGCATATTATTTCCCACTTTAATAGAGAGAAAAAAAATAGGAATGTATATGGAAAAGTTCCCAACAACCTGTATTTATCGCTCAGAATAAATAAACGAGACGACACATTTTATTTCCCAACATTCTTCTCAGCAGCCCATCGTGACGCCCATGTGGATTGAGTTTTTTGTTTTTGTTTTGTCTTTAATGTTTATTTTGATTTCCAGTCCCGGGGCTCGACCTCACGAACGGCGAGGTCAAGACCTGAGCTGAAGTCAGACGCTCAGCCGACTGAGCCACCCAGGTGCCCCATGGATTGAATTTTTAGAAAAGAGAAGGCATACAGTCTTCAACAGTCAGGCCTGGCCTGGGAGGAGACATCATGGCCGAGAAAGGATGACCCATTTGCTCCTAGAGGTGGCCTTCTAGATTCTTGCAGTGAAGAGTTAGCACAGTGTTGGTCAGAGTTTCACGTCAGACATACACTGTGTGATTGGAGAGACGCCTAGCAAACTTTAGACAGCCTCTTTTTCCAGATGTGCCAATACAACATCTCACTAAAACATCAGAAAATGAAGACAAGTAGGTTTTCAAGGATGCATTTGATGTTCTTAAGGTAAAGCAAACAATTTTATAAGAATCTTCACATGGTCCTTTGAATGGTATTCCCGTATTTCTGAGTTGTATATTGAATGGTACACACATGTGTGCAGGTAAATATTTTTGTAGTTACGGCTCATAAAAAACCTATGCAGGTAGATCCATCCTATACATGTGTGTGTTGTACATATACATGGGCACACAATCAGGAATACATACAATTTATTTAGTAGCATGAGAGCAAGAATCCCAAATAAAAACACAGTCCTGCAGTGTGATGGCTGATTTTTTATTCGTTTGCAATCTTACCTCAAGTATGAACCCAGGTTTCTGAAATCCAAAGGCTCAGTACATAAACCCAGTGGGTCACGTGCAGGGTGCGGTCGGGGGGATGTTCTGATCACCCCGACCCAGAGGGGGGAGGTGGCATTTGCCAGAGACCTCAATTTCAGTGGAACTGAAATCCATCTCATGCAAGCATGTAGCCTTCAAAACCCCAAGCCTGCATGTTCCTAAATCACAACATTCAATTCATGAAAACGATCCCCTTGGATGGACTTGTGCTTTAACGGAGGGAATTTCTGCCCTGTCACCGGAAGCTTAAGGGCTCACAATTTTCCTTTCGGTTTTCTTCTTTCGCGCTGTATTTCTTTTACCCACCCATAATCCCGGGATAGGCCACTCGAAGGCTGAATGTCTGAACAAGCACCGAGGAAGAACATTTGAAGAAACAAAAATTGGGGTAAGATTTCCTGCAGTTTTGCACGGAATTTTAATGTATGTCTGTGACGAGGTAATAAACGGGCTATATAGTCCATTAGGCAAGAACAAATTCCCCTCCATAATTTTATCTTTGTTTAATTGAATATTTAATTAGTATAAATACGAAACTAATTTTTTAATGTGTTCAGTACATTTAGCAGGAAAAGCTGGTGCCGGGCTCCGTCTTGAGAAGCCCTTCTCCAGATGGGGACAGCCACCCTGCCCTCCACGTCCTCCTTGGTGTGCTGATAGAAGTGAGTGGGTCATTTGGCATTAGCAAAGGAGTAAGTTAGCATTTGCACTGAGCTGGATCTTGCCAGACTGTGCATATTGGAGGCTGCAGACAGAGGCTCCTTTCACGTTGATGAATGGGTTTTTTCAAGCGTTCCGCTCCCTAGTTATGAGAAGGGTGACCCGGTCAGGAGACGACTTTATGAAGCTATAAAAAATGTATGTCACTTCGGACTCTCTAATGTCACGGGGAAGGGAAAAAAAAAATCCTGTGCAAAAATGGCAGGGTAATAAGGCTGTTTTCAATGTTCGAAATAGCTTTCCGTCTACAGTCTTACGTAGCCCTAAAACTGGGGCAACAGAGAGCGCCCACCAAATGCTGTAGCTGGGCAAATCAGAAAAAAAAAATTTTTTTTTTTGGCTTTGTTTGGCTTTGCTGGCCCTCACCCAAAAACTTATGGTGATGGCAAGGAGACATTTCAGGTCTGGTAGCTCTGTGTCAAAACTGGGGAAGGTGCAAATGTCTTTTTCAAAGCCAGCAATGTACTCAAGGTGATGAAGTCTTTTAAGTATGCAGATGAGCCAGAAAAGGAGTCACTGCAAAGCAAACACATTTTGAAAGAGGTCTTTTCATCTAATATTTTATAAAGTCCTTCTTCTGTATCACAAAGAATTAAAAAAGAAGAAGAAGAAGAAGAAGAAGAAGAAGAAGAAGAAGAAGAAGAAGAAGAAGGTTTTCCAGGTACACTGGCCCCTATGCTTTTTGGTGAATACCCTGGAGTTTACAGATAGGGAGGTGTAAATTTTAGCAAAAGCCATAATTTAGCATTCGTTGAATTATCTCAATTGTCGCATCTATATGCATATTTCGCATTATCAGGTGCTTTCTTTTTTGATATGTCACACATTTCATAATTCATGTCCAAATGTTCATTTATGCAAGGTAGGGGACCCCAAGGACCAAGGCCAGAGGTTTTGCCTTTATTAGGGCTCCAGTTAGTCACAGGTGAACTTTGGCATGTCTCAACTGTGTTCATATACTGGCTTTGTCATGGTCGAGTTATGTAATAGTGGGGTATCCCATTCTAAACCGAAGAAGTACCCTTTGTCATTTCTTCTCTGGGGCTGGTAAACCTCCTCCATCAACACACCTGGAATGGAATAAAACACCAGGTAAAAAGCTCTGTGTTCCATACTCCAGTTCTAGAGACCATCCAACACGTCAGTAGGTTTGAAGAAGGAGGCAGAGGAGTGAGGTTTTCACCCATAGAACACGGGCTTGGCGTTTCTCACCTTTTCTTCATGGAGAGGTTTACGCACATCAGGCTGGCTTCTTAGGTTCATTCTGAAGAAAGTTGACTATGGTTGATTCTCTGTCCTGGTCACTATACTTTGTACTCTGCAGTCTTTCCAACTTGGCCATGGCTGACCAGAAAGCCCACGGAATGCCTTGACCTCAGCTTTCTCTCCAGAGTATATTTTGTAGAGCCACTGAACCACTCCATCAAGTGTAAGCTTTTGAAGGAGTTTGGATGTTAGACACATCGAAAGGGTTGGCAATAACAGAAGCAGACAGGGGAAGGGAGAGACAGGAAGATCTGAATCACAAGAAGGACAGAGGCTACTGGGAGGGTGGCTGCGCACCAGCAAAGCTGTGGCATCAGAACACAACTCAGGACTCCCCGAAACCTGACCAATTGACTTGTCCCGACTTCTCTGGGTGTTATAAAGCCCCATCACCTGGAAAGTCTTGAGCTGATTTCTCTTTGTAGCCTGAGCAAGGGAGCCTAACACAACAGCATACATTCATATTTCAAAAAGAAGCCTCATCTTACTGAGGAGTGTTTTTAATTTTTTTTACATTTATTCATTTTTGAAAAACAGAGAGAGACACAGCACCAGTAGGGGTGGGGCGGAGGTGGGGGGTACCCAGAATCCGAAGCAGGCTCCAGGCTCCGAGCTGTCAGCACAGAGCCCGACACGGGGCTCGAACTCACGGACCGTGAGATCGTGACCTGAGCTGAAGTCGGACGCTCAACTGACGGAGCCACCCAGGCGCCCCAGGAGTCCTTTTAAACTTTACATAAAAACAACCAAGGAATAAAAGGGAAATAAACAGGGGTGGCTGGGTGGCTCAGTAGGTTGGGCATACAACTCTTCGCTTCAGCTGGTGATCTCGTGGTTTCTGAGCTGGAGCCCCAAGTTGGGCTCTGTGCTAATGGCGTGGAGCCTGCTTGGGGTTCTCTGTCTCCCTCTCTCTGCCCCTCCCCCACTTTCCCTCTATGTGTCTCTCTCTCAAAATAAAAAAATAAACAGTAAAAAGGGGAAATAAACACGTGATTGCCTTTAAAGTGTTATAATGACAAGAGTGAATACACTCTGATTGGAGGCTTCAGATTGGTTATTTACTTTTATAACCAGGAAGACAAAAATTAATGAACCGAGTTGGCTATTCTACCTAAGTGGTCTTGTTTGTTTGTTTGTTTGTTTTCCTTTAGTAAGAACAGAATCACTGGCCTATTTGGATGAGTCTGTTTGGTCTAAGCAGTCCTTCCCATTAGTATGCCAGGTCAATGATGTTAAATGAAATAGAGACAGATTCATGAAAAATATAATGAACACCCATAGAAAAGAGAGAATCAGTGTTGCTTGATCTCTTAGGCAAGATCTCTTAGGCCTTGATCTCTTAGGCAAGAAGGGGTGTGTGGGCTGTAAATACTTTTAAAACAATAATAAAACTAACAAAAAAATAGACCTGTGTTTTATTATCACCGCCATTCCCTCCCCGCTCCCAACCCATGGGACTCCAAAGCTCTCTTGTGTACTAAAGAATGTACCTGTTCACAATACAAAATGAAAAAGTTCTTGAGGCGAAGACATAAGCCACTTTCTAGCATCCAGGGATCAGAAAGCCTGATTTCGTCGTGAGTGCTTGGCACTGAAGAGATCTCCGAAGACAGATATCTAGACCCAAGGTTTTGTGATTTCTGAGTACCCATGCTTCCCGAGTGTTGGAGCCCAATAGCGTAAAACTGATATTTTTTCAAGAAAAATTCCACATCACTTAAGAATTTATTAACAATTTACATAATTGCTTAAGTAATCTGCATAATTGACAGAAAGTTTAATTTGACCCTAGTTCAACTGTAACACTTATGGTTTTAAATTGAAATTGATATAATTCATTTATGAGAGTAATTAAGCTATGGTGTCTAACAAATACAACGTGTGCTGCCTGAGGCCTCCAAGACCAGAACATGCTATTAGAATGTTTTATTTAAATGTGTCAGATCTGTTCATCTCTACAGTCATCCATGTTAAACTAGAGGAAATGGCTTATTTGACCTTGAGCGCTGTGCTGCTGAGAGTATTTGAGGCACACAATTCACCTCCCTTTCATAAGCTCAAGTATTTAAAGAAAGCCTAAACTTTACCTAGTTTGACTTTGAGGATATGAGTGTATCTGAGTATATGATAATCACACAAGTTATTAAACATCAGATTTTCAGAATAACAAAACTGAGAACTGCCTCCAGAATAATGGATTGTTAGCTTTGACAAGATGACTAATATGCATGGGTGAGGGGAGTGGGGAATCTGTTCACCTTCCTTGAAATGCATGCCTGTATATTTAAATGCATAGTGTATTCAACTACCTGAAGGGTGGCCGTCCCAAATAGAGTGTAATGGTGCTGAAAAGAGAACATGCATCCACATGGGGAAGGGCAGAGATTCATTTGGCCAAGAGCTTGTGGCATGCGACGTCTCTTCACTTGGAAAATGTTAGATCTCATGCCTTTGCTTTGTCACTGCCACCTGTGCAGCCTTGGGGACCCAGAGAATATGGACGAGGGTCGGATGCAAGTGACATGGTTATGCAGACAAAGCGTCTCTTGGGCGCAGTCGAGATCCATCCTCTTGCAATGGCCCCATGAGCACTTCCAAAGAAAATCCTGTAATGCATCATCATACATGACACCAGACTCCACCCCTCCCCCCTCCCAGGCACCTGCATTCTCCTCCCTCGTTCAGCTCTTAGGACGTTTTCGTCTGTTCATCACTGATCCTTCACCCTCCCGAGCAATTTCCCTATTGGTCTCAATTCTCATTTTCTCTCACACTATTTCCTTCCTTCTGAATCCAGAATCCCCACCCTACGCTGGAGTTTGGCATCACCGAATTGACCGTGTAGTTATTGTTCAAGTATGCTGCGGTGCTGAACACCATGCCAGCTCATGGCACAATTTATCTCACTTAATCTTTGCTGCATTCCCGAGAGTTATCTTCATTATGCAGATGAGAACATGGTGACTTCAGAGGAGTTAAATGGCATGCCCAAGTTCCCAAAAGAGCCTGGACTGCACCTGTGACCATGTGGCCATGTATATATACCTCCGGAGAATTCCCTTCTACTAGATCACCTCTGGGATTAGGACATTACCTCCTTTTTAGTGGTTTAATAATAAGAGAAGCAACAACAACAAAATGGAGAGACAAAACCACACAAAACGAACTTAGAGCTTAGGAAACCATTGTGGGATCAACAGCCTTGCGATCACCAGCCTGGTCAAGGCAGGACTTGGTCAGCTGTATCAGAGCCCTGTATCGGCTGCCCTTCACAGCCCTCCTGCCATATACCGTATCATCCCTCTAACTGATAATCATCATTTTTTCCCCATTTTTTTACAGTTGTATAAACCAAGTGGACATTTCTAGATGCTAGCGTTTAACCCATTTTAACTTTGATTTATTTTAGTTAATAGAGTCTCTCTGTCCATTTCCCATTTTTGTGGTACAACTATAGATGGCTTGTAGAGTGTCCCACAGTCTGGATTTTGCAATTGCATGCTCAAAGTGCAGGGGTTTTGTTCATTTGTTTATTTTTGTTCGTTTCTTTGTGTGTTTACCCTCCTACATCCTCTGTGTTTCCCAAGGGTTGGAAAATGGAAACAGAGGCTTGATATGATTCAAGTTGATTCCTCTTGCAAGGGTGAAAATGAAACTCTGTTTTTCAACAAAGGCACACGGTGCCTGTTTGTCTTTTTGTGAAGTTACCAATCATTGATGTTTTAATGTCTAGATTCATTAATTCATTGGAGGGTTATAATATGGGATAATGTAATTCTTTTATTTCTTTCACATGTATTATCTTTTTGGTCATAGAGTAGAATTATTTTTTTTAAGTTTATTGATTTATTTTGAGAGAGAGAAAGAGAACATGAGTGGGAGAGGGGTAGAGAGAGAGGGAAGGAGAGAATCCCAAGCAGGCTCTGCGCTGTCAGTACAGAATGGGATTTGGGGCTCAATCCCATGAACCATGAGATTATGACCTGAGCCAAAATCAAGAGTCAGGTGCTTAATTGACTGAGCCACTCAGGTGCCCAAAACTAGTGGACCTTTTTTTTTTTTTTTTTAATATTTGATGGGCTTCACTCCATTGTAGTTACTATCGTTTTGATGTTCAGATTGTTACATCTTTGGTAGTGGAAGCCTTTACAAGTTGACTTCTGAGTCCCTTTGGCATAATTCTAATTCTTTGGAATTCTAGTAATTCTAGTGACACAATTCTGGTAATCTGTGATAGCTTCCTTGCTATTCAGTATAACAAAATCTGTAAGATTTATCTTCTACGTTTCCTGCCTCAAGTCTAGAATCCTCCATCTCTCCTTTAGGAAGTGTTATGGGCTGAATTGTGCCTTTCCAGAATTTATATGCAGAAGCCCTAAACCCCAAATGTGTCTGTATTTGGAAGCAGGGCCTTTAGGATAGTAAGGTTAAATGAGATCATAAAGGTGATGCTCTAATCTAGTAAGACTAGCGCCCTTATCAGAAGAGGAAGAGATGTCAGAGATTCTCAGTTCTCTCTATTTGAGCAAAGTCCATATAAGGACCCAGTGTGATGGTGGCCATCTACAAGTCAAGTGGAGAGTCCCCACCAGAAATTGAATCTGGTGGCACATTGATCTGGGACTGCTAGCTTCTAGAACTGTGAGAAAAGAAATGTCTGTTGTTTAAGCCACCCAGTCTGTAGTATTCTTTTTTTTTTAATGGCAGCCCTGTAAGACTAATATAGTAGGAAAAGGCATTTCGATTGATGTATGATCTTCAATTTGGGGTTGATTATTCTAATAGAGATGATCACTGTTTCTATGCCTTTTCAGTGGACAGAATTAGGTAAGATAGATAGATAGATAGATGATAGATAGGTTTAAAAACCTCATTCATTCATATTGATAATTCCAGTGAAAACTCAGTAGTATAAGATTTTTACTTAACCCAACATCTCTACTCGATGTACCATCTGTTTTCCACACCAAGAATCTAGCTTTCAAGGGTACAAGAATTATAGAATTGGACCTTGACTCATGAGTCACCTTGACTCATTTGTTCCCACATTATGCTCTTATTTCTCTCAGAATAATATTACAAACATTACCGACTTTCATATGATCACTAAAACAGTTCATATTTTTGCACATGCTCTCCCGATTTACCTCCAGTTTTTGTTTTTTTGTTGTTGTACCACGTGTCTAATATTAAAGCGTATCATCATGAAATAGTATACTTTCCCATCTTTTGACTCTCATTTAGTCTTGGTTATCAAATATCTATATAATTAATATAGATAATAAATAAATATAATAAAATATCACCACCAGCCCTATGTCAGTATCTCTCTAGACATTCTGGATATTTCAAGCTCATTTTCTAGTAAATTCCTCTGTAAAGTCTCATGGAAACAATATTTCTTGAACCCTGGCATGTTGACAGCATATTATCATTACCCTAATATGTAAAAGTTAATTTTTCTGGATAAAAATTATGTGGCCCACCTTTTCTTTTCATGTTTTGACTGTTTAACTCAATTTCCTTCTGGAATCAGCACTGCTATAAAGCAAATGGATAGCAATCTACTTGTATTTCTAATGGGTCTTGCTTTTTTTATCTAGATGCTACATTTTTTTTTTTATTTTGTTTTAAAGTCGAGTAATTTTACCAAAATGCATTTGTGTTGGTCATTCAAGATAAATGTCTTCAAGTGTATGAAATACTCTTTGGATATATAGTTTCAAATATTTTTCTTCTATTCCTTATGTATAATTTTCCTTGGATTATAAGTTATAGCATTTTTTTCTATCTTCCTTAGTTTTCTTTTCCAGAGATTCCCATTGCCCGTATGTTTTATCTTCTTTGCCTGTATTCAATATGTCTCCTTTTCTCTTAAATCCTTTTAATCTCTTTTCATTTTGTTAAACATTTTTTTTTCTGAGTCATATAACATTCATACAAAGACATTATTTTTTAATTTGCTCTTGTATTTTTTTAGTTTATGTCTAGTTTAGGTTTCAATCTAAAGTATTTTTTTTTCATTTAGACCTACTATTTTCCTGAATTCTCTCGGCAATTTTTTAGTTCTTTTTAAATTTGATTCTTACTTTTTTCTGTATCTAATATCACTTAAAATATTTTTTTTCTTTTGAGATAGTTGGTTAGAAATGAAATCTCTCTTGTAAGCAGTTCTTTATTTTGTGCTTTCACTGTCTATAGGAATATTATTCTGTTTTTTGTTACTCCTTTCCCCTACAACTTTGTGTGGTATTTGAACGGCATACTTGTGTGTTATTTAATTTTATGTGAAATTTGTTTACCTGAACATTCAAAAGGAGGCATGGAACCATGCCTCTGTTAAGAGTCTGGTATCCAAAATATATCCCTTACAACTCAACACAAAAACAAACAATCCAATTTTAAAATGGGCAAAAGAGTTGAAGAGACATTTTTTTTCCCAAAGAAGATGTACAATGGCCAGCAAACGCTTGAGATCTTCAACATCCTTAGTCATTAGCAAAATACAAATGGAACTACAATGCGATAACTCTTTATACCCACTGGGATCGCTAAAAATAGAGAAGAAAAAATGTTGGCCAAGATGTACAGAGTTTCCTCAAAATTTTAAAGGTTCTTCATAAATTTTGCTTTTGCTATCTAGTTGTTCTATAGTTTCGAAGGTTTTGGGGAGTTCAAAAACCATGTGTCCTTAAAATAAGTTAAGCTCTCTTTATTCTTAAAATTTTAGTAACAGTTCTTTTTTTCTCTTTTTTTTTTTTCTCACTTTAGCTATTCCCTACTCAAGCATTTTCATGGACTTGTTTTTCTCCCCCCTAAGATATTGGTGTTCATCATCGCACATTACCCATTTGGATATGGTTAACATATGTATTTTTCCTTTCCCTCTGGATATTCTCACATCCACCTCTCCAGTGTATCTCTTATTTTCTCACATCCATCTTCTTGTCAGCCTTGTAATTTTCTGATGGTAGCATGCTTTGTAATTACACATGAATGCATTGAGCTATGACCTTCAGTTTAGTCCCTCAAAATGTTTGGAATGAGCAGTAAAAGTTGGCAGCAAATGGAAAAATTGACTTTTGCCTCCAGTTCAAAGTTCTGATGCTTCCTCCTGAAAACCTCAGGCTAGGTGCTTAAACTTGGCCTGTATTTGACCCACAAAAGGAGAATCATTTCCTGTAAGCAAAATCCGTATACTTGATGGGATAAAACAGAATTTCCTCTCATTTTCACCTGGCTTTCAATTTTGAATCATCATTGCCTTAAAACCGGCTGTGCCAGATCATCTATTGGCATTCACAGAATTCTCTATCTTCTGGCCTCTCCCTCATATTATTGGGGCTGAAAACATGAGAACTACATTTCCCAGAATCCCTGAAAGCAGCTCTGGTTTTAGTCTGTCCAAAATATATCTATATATCTGTATCTCCCTCTCTCTCTCTCTCTCTCTCTCTCTCTAATCTCTATATCTATCTATCTATCTATCTATCTATATCTTTCCAAAAAGATTTGGAATGAACAAGTGAAACAAATCTATGGAGTTCTCTAACAGCAGCTGGTAGGTACCAGACATTGGAAGAAAGCAGCAGATGTTAGGAATTGGTGGTGGTTTCCAGAAATTCTCCCGTGAAGCACCCACTTTAGTGCAGCCGGGTGCTGAAATCAGTGGTGACTGCCTCTTACAATTCCCACTACCTCTGAGTCGTAAAGTCCAACAGAGTTTTCCTTGAAATTTGTTCCTTTAGACTTTCTAATGGGTTTGTTAGTAACTAGTTCCAGCCATTTAATCCCTTCCTGCTTGGAATACACAGGGCACTTTGTGTTTCTGACTGAACTCTGACTGATTCACGGGGCGTGTTGGTTCTCTTCTAGTACATTTCTCTGAGCCTGCGTCTTGCAAAACAGACCCATTTCATGATCACTGGAAACCCATTGAAGCATGCACACGCCTCCTTGTGTGAATCCCACAGTCCTTATCAGGAATGCCTCAATAGCTCCTGCTTCCCCAACTGGTGCTTTTATCAAAGCACTTTCCTAGTCAAAAGGGCTTCGAACCTGTACAACTTTCAATGGGCACATCTTTACATTCTCAAATAAATCCCGAGCCTTCTCCCAAATTATCTGGCCGGCAGACATCCAGCGATTGAGACAATCCTCTCATCGCACACTTTGAAGATGTTCCTTTTTCATTTTAGCAACACATTATGTATTTATCTTGATTGTCATCAGTTGCACAAAGGAGCATTTTTTTTTACTTGTTCTATGGTGTGCTTTATGTCCATGAGAATTTCTGTCACCACTTTTCAGTTTCTAATTATGTCCAGGAAGATTTCCACTTAAGATCCAGTAGATGTACCTTCTTTCTAGTTCTCCCACGAAGTGCAACGAAAAGTCCTGGATATTTTGATAAAACAATAGTGAGAAGACTGAAAAATAAAAGGAGAAGATAGACTGCCTAGGAACTGTAAGACTTAAGGAATAGCACAAGGACAGGTTTGCTGAGTTTGCTTTTTGCCTTGCATTAAAGAAGCCAGAAATCCAGAAATACCAAAAGCCCAGAAAAAATGCCCCCACAAACACCTTTTCTTTCTCTAGCTGAAGAACAAAAGAGAGGGACAACCTAGGAAGACAGAAAAAAATCACGTAGATGGTAATTATTTTAGTTCAGCAAAATACCGCAAAAGTTTTATAACTTCTTACTCACCCATGCCAGCAAAAGCCAACTGGTACCCCTAAGGTGCGAACAAGGTGGTCAACGCTCTTACAGAATTGATATTGAAGAAGAAGCCTGGGTAAGGACCTAGGACTTCCATTCCCATCAATGGGTAGCAATGCCTCCTCCCATGGTATTAGTGAGAATAATCAGGGGTCCTGGAATTCTATCCCCATTCAGCAACAGTGAGGCACCTTCTCCCCCTCCCTATTGTGATGATGTTAGAGGAAATCTAGTGCAGAGTCAGGATTTTCATAATTACCCGAGATAACAAGGTCATCACTTCTGTGTCAGTGGAGACCACGTGGAGAGCTAGATCTCCCAACACCCCTATGCAGTACAAGGACTTTCCCCCCTAGGATATCAATGAAAGATGAGAGGTGAATCTGGACTTCTAGTTCTGCATGGCAATAATAAGACATTACTTCCCTTTCCAATGCTGGAGCAGTGCCAGAGAAAACCACCTAAAGCAGAGGTTTAAGAAAGATCCAGACTCTTATAACATAGTAGAAATGTCAAGTTTTTGTGCTGTGATGTAAAGGATTAACCTCGCCCCAAGAAAGTTTTGGGTTTTGCCTCTGGCTCTTGGGAGAGAGCCTTTGAGCCCTTGGAATGTCCTGCTTGATTGGAGTTTCTTTGTTTACATGGAAGATTTGGATAATGTAGGATAGTCTGTGCTAACAATGTGATTTATACACGGGGTCTTGGGCCCCCTGGTATCATCATCTCTGAAAAAGCTGAAGACCAAGGTCAGTCATATGGCCAGCCAGCATATCTACCTAATCAATACCCAGTGAAAACTTTGGATTCTGGTAACTTCTACAAAACTCCATGTATTTGTCACACATCATGGCTGGGAGAAATAAGAGCTGTACGCACAACCCCACTGGGAGAAGATAATTGGAAACTTCATGACTTGCCTCTCATGGACCCTGCCTTATACACTTTTTCCTGTTACTGGTTTTAATCTATATCCTTTCCTTGTAAAAAAAAATAATAATTAATAAATCATATTTGTGAGTTGCTGTGAGACTATGGAAATGGTCCTTGCTCAATTTTGTGAATTTTTCTGGGGAATTGTTGAACTTGAGGGTGGCGAAGGACCTCCTTAATGTACCTACTTGACAATCTCTCATTTGATGGTCGTGGAGATCTCAAACTGAATGAAAAAAAGACAACTGATAGGTGCTAATAATGAAATCACAGAGATCTGAGAACAATCTAACACAGATTTTCAAGAATTTAAAAATGCTTCAATTATGATAGGAGAAGATAGGATTCAGTAGGCAGAGAGGGACAGATTAGGACCTGAGGTTCCTGAGTGGGGGAAAAAACCTATTTTGGAACAATGCTGGGAGTGTCTGACCACAAGCAAGTCCCCTCAGACTTAAGGTTCCTCTTAAGAATGTAACAGACCCCACCTACTCCCCTTCAGGTTTCCCCTCAGGAATTTGTCCAAAGACCTAAGTATGGCCATAGACCACCTGTCATACAATGGAAATGAGCCAATCAGGAATGAACAACCCAGCACCTAGAGCTATCAAGCAAATAAGGGTTGAACTTGAGAAGGAACAAGGGAGAAAGCAAGGGGGAGAGCTGACCAGAACCTTATAAAACAAAGACCCTTGCCTACAGTCCTCGGGCACTCACTTTCAAATGCCCCCTCTCTATAAAGAGAGCTTTCCTTCTATTCTTCCATTCTAATCTTATATTCTAATAAACTTTTGCCAGCTGCTCATTTTGTGTCCACCTCTTCATGCATTGAAGCCACGAGACAACGAATCCCAGGTATTGTGGTAAAAAATCCTGCAACACAATGAGCAAACACACAAACATGCTTGAAGCAAAGGGAAAAAAAAATAGAAGACTCCAGGAAAAAAAAAAGATCCAACAAGGACATAGAAGATATAAAGAAGAATTGTATATTAGGAATTTTAGATTTGAAAATTTTTAAATGGAAAAATACAATAACCAACATAAAAAGTTCAGTGGATAGGCTCAGCTGCAGAATATAGGGAGCCCAGGAAAGAAAGTGAATTATAAGAACAAGAGAGATTACCCTCTATGAACAAAAGACAGAGAATATAAATTTTTAAAAAAAGGAAGGAAAAAAATTTAAAAAGGAACAAAATGTTAAGAACTTGTATGTCCATGATAAAAGATCTAACATTCGTGCCATTGGAGTTTCAGAAGGAGACAAAAAAGACAGAAAATCATTTTAAAAAATTGTCAAAGAAATATTGGTTAAACCCTTTCAAATTTGGCAATACATAATCTTATAGATTCAAGAAACTGAGAGAATCACAAACAAGATGACTCAAAAAAAAAAATCCATGCTAAGACTGATCATTATTAAATGTCTGAAACTAAAGAAAAAAAGCTCTTGAAGATAGTAGGAAAAAAAGCAACACCTTGCTTACAGGGAGAAAAAATTTGAACAGTGGATTTCTCATCAGAAACGATAGAAGCCAGAAAGATATGGCACAATGTATGGCACTGAAAGAAAACGAGGGCAATTTAGAATCATATACCTATGAAAAGTATCCTTCATAATAAAGAGGAAATTAACACATTTTCAGACGAAGGAAAACTAAGAGAATTTGTTGTCAGCAGACCAATTCTAAAAGAATAGCTAAATGAATTTTTTCTAAACCTAAAGGAAATAATTAAAAAGGAATCTGAAAATATCAAGAAGAAGGAAAGAACATAAGAAAGAATATGAGTAAGTCCAATAGGATTTTCTTTTCCATTTGAGTTTTCTTTTTTTTTTTTATTATTATTATTTTTAAGTAAGCCCTGTGGCCAACCTGGGGCTTGAATTTACAACCCTGAGATCAAGAGACACATACTCTACCAGCTGAGCCAATCAGGTACCCCGGTTTTCTAAATTCTTTTTAACTCCTTAATGTATGTGGAGAAAGTATTTAAGACAATTATATTATAAATGGGAGAGGGTAAAAAAGTCAAAGTAGGTAAGATCCCTAAACATCACTCAAATTGGTAAAATGACTATACTAGTAGCTTGTGATAAATTATGTGTATATAATGTAATACCTAGAGAAACTAGTAAAATCATTGTAAAAAAGACATGCTCAAAACACTATATATAAATCAAAATGGAATTCTAAATATATTCAAGTAACCCACCAGACTATAGGGAAAACAAAACAGATAAAAAAAACAAAGAGTGGAAAACAAACAAACAAACAAAAATGCCAGAGCTAACCTGAAGATACCAATAATTACATTAAATGTAAGTGGTCCAGTTAAAGTGATTGGCAGAATGGATCAAAAAATATGACTCAACTAGATGCAGTCTACAAACAATTCACATTATATATAACAGCTTTGATAGATTGAAAAGAAAAGGAAAGAAAAAGATATATCAATTACAGTGAGGCAGTAGTGGTTATATTAATATAACATAAATTTCAAAACAAAGAAATTTATCAGATACAGAGAGCAATGTTCTATAATGATAAAAGGGTCAATAAAATAAACAAGATATAACAATTTGAAATGTCAAATCTACAAAATATATGAAGCAAAAAAGGGTAGAACTAAAAAGACAAATAGACGAATTCAACACCTCTATTTTAAAAAATGATGGGATACCTAGACAGGAAATCTATAATGACATCGAAATTAATAACACCGTAAACCAACAGGATCCAAATAACATTTATAGATCAATCCATGAAACAGCATGGTAGACATTTTTCCAAGTGTCCACAGAATATGCAACAAAATAAACCATATCCGTTGCCTCAACAAACAAGCCTCAACAAATTTAAAAGTATTATAATCATACAAGTGTGATGTCATCACATCATGGTGATATCAGACTATAAATCAATAAAAGAAAGATAATAGGAAAATCTCCAACTACTTGAAGTCTTTTTCTTCTTCTTCTTCTTCTTCTTCTTCTTCTTCTTCTTCTTCTTCTTCTTTTAACGTTTATTTATTATTGAGAAACAGAGACAGAGCATGAGCATGGGAGGGGCAAAGGGAAGGGAGACGCAGAATCTGAAGCAGGCTCCAGGCTCTGAGCTGTCAGCGCAGAGCCCAAGGTGGGGCTCGAACTCACAAACCACGAGATCATGACCTGAGCTGAGGTGGGAAACAACCGGCTGAGCCACCCAGGCACCCCTTGAAGTCTACTTCTACAGAATTCCCGAATCAAAGAAGTCTCAAGGGAATTAAAACTACAATGAACTTGAATGAAAATGAAAATGACACATATTAAAATCAGTGGGATGCAAATAATGAAGCACTGAGAGGAAAATTACAGTTCCTAAGGCATATATTAGAAAACAGGAAAAATCTCCAAGTAACACTCTAATTTCCCATCTAAAGAACTTTTAAAAAACAAAGTAAAACAAATCCAAAGAAAATAGATCGAAGAAAGTAATAAACCCAAAAGAGCAAAAATCAGTGAAAGTGAAAACAGAAAAATAACTGAGAAAATCAATGTAACAAAGAGCAAGTTCTTTGAAAAATTCAGTAAAATTGACAAACCTCTAACATGGCATAATGACAAGATGAAAATGACCAAATCAAGAATGAAACAGGAGATATCACAACAGATCCTGCAGACATGAATAATAAGAATAAGAAGAGATAGAAATAATAATAAAAATAATAAAGGTATCATGAAATTTTACACATGTAAATTTGACAACGTGGACGAAATGAGCCTGTCCCAGAAATCCGCAAACTACCACAAGTCGTAAATATTTAATAGATAATTTGAATAGCTCCAGAATTGTTAAGGAAATTAAATTCATAATTAGTTGTTAACTCTCAAAAAAGAAACATATAGATATGGGTAGTTTCACTGCAGAATTCTACCAGATATTGAAAGAATTAATATCAATTCTACACGACGTCTTTCAGACAATAAAAGAGGTCAGGACATTTCTGAAATTTTTATGAGGTTAGTATTATCCTGCTACGAAAGCTGGAAAAAGAAAGTACCAAAAAGAAAAAAAAGGAAGAAAGAAAACAAGAAAGAGAGAAATAAAGAAACTATAGGCAAATATTTCTCATGAATATAGACCAAAAAAATATGAGCAAAATATTACTAGATAGAATTCAAGTGTATATAAAAAGAAGTGTCCCATGACCACGGATGCAGAATGGCTCAATAGTCTGGTATCAATCAGACTATTTTAGTAATCCAAAGGAAAACAATTACATCATTATTAACAACACACACACACACACACACACACACACACACACACAGCTTTTGATAAAATTTAACACTTATAATGAAAAAAACAAACTCTCAGATAAAAAGAAATAGAGGTGAAATTCTTCAACCTGATAAAAACCATATACAAAAATCTACAATTAACATTATACTTCATGAGAGAAGACGGAATGCTTTCTCTCCAAGATCAGGAGAAAGACAAGGATGTTCACTCTAATTACATTTACACACCATAGTGCTGGAAGTTCTTGCTGGTTCTAGAAGGTAAGAAAAAGATATAAAAGGCATACAAATTGGAATGGGAAATGTAAAACGGTTCCTGTTTGCAGACTGCATGATTGCTTACATAGAAAAGTCCAGGAAATCTACCAAAACTTTAAAAAAAAAAACACCCGCCTGTAACTATTAAGTTTGTTCACTGGGGCTGTAGGACACATATGAAAATGCAAAAATTCATTTTTATATGCCATATATATATATATATATATATATACTCACACACACACATATATATATACACACTAGAATCTGTATATGCTAACAATAAACACATAGGCACTAAAATTAAAAGCATAATACCATTTACAACATCTTAACAAATAAGTAAAAATCTAACAAAACATGGATAAGACTTCTAGGCTGAAAACTACCAATTCTGGGGGGAAAAAAGTGAAGATCTAAATCAATGCAGACATTGTATGATTATTGATTAGAAAACTCAACATAGTCAAGATTGTAATTCTCCCCAAACTGATATACAAATTGATATAAGCCATTAAAACACAATTCCAGCAAGAATTTTTTAGAAAGGCAAGGTTATTTAAAATTTTACATGGAAATAAAGGGAACTAGAATGGCCAAAACAGTTCCAAAAAAGGAAGAAGGTGGGAAGAATCAGTCTACACAATTTCAAGACATATTATATAGCTTCAGAAATTCAGACAGTCTAGTACTTATGGAAAGCATATAGATCAATGGCACAGCTTGGAGAATCTGAAATTAGACACCCAAATATGCCTAATTAACTTTTGAAAGGTGCAAAAGCAATTCAGTGGAAGGAAGATAACCCTTTCAACAAATGATGCCGGGGCGATTAGACCCAGAGGCAAAAACAAAAACAAAAATGAACTTCTATCTAAGGCTAACATCTTGTGCAAAAATTAACTCAAAATGGATCAAGGATCTAAAAGTAAAATGTAAGCATATACAATATTAGGGAAAAAAAAACAAGAGAAAATATTCAGAATCGAGGTCTCCAGAGCCTTCTTCGACTTGACATCAAAAGTGTAATCCCTAAAAGAAAACAAACGATAAATTGGGCCTCATCAAAATTAAAACCTTTTGCTCTGCAAAACACCTGGTTAAGAGAATGAAAAGATGAGTTTCAGACTAGGAGAAAACATTTGCCAACCAATGCATGCCTTGGATCTAGAATATATAAAGCACTATCAAAACTCAAAAGATTAATCATAGCAATCATCATCATCATCATCATCATCTAGAAATTGGAAAAAAAAAAACATGAAGAGACACTTCTACATAACCACCGAAGAGGTCATGTAGAAAACAAAAAAGCACATGAAAAAAATTTGAACATTAGTCTTTAGGGAAGTTCAACTCTAAATTACAATGGAATACACTACATGTAAATCAGAAGGACTAAACTAAAAAGAAAAAAAAAGAACAACATTAAATACTGGCAATGAGGCAGAGAAATCGGATTACTTCTGCATTGCTGGTGATAATGTAGAATTCTACAACTACAGTTTGATAGTTTTCTAAAAATATATCAAACATGCAATTAACATGCAACCCAACAATTGCAATCCTAAGTATTTATGCCAGACATATGTAGACGAATGTGCCCACATAGACCTGTACAGAAATGTTTGTGGCAGCTTAATTTGCAATAGCCCCAAACTGGAAACAACCCGGATTGGTTTTCAGTGACTGAACGGTTAAACTAACTGTGGTATATCCATACGATGGAATATGACAATCAATACATTAAGAAAGCAAATTATTGATACCGTAAAAAACCTGGATGATTCTCCAGACAATTACACCGAGTAAAACAAAATTCCAGTCTCAAAAGAGTACATAGTGTATAATTCTGTTCGTAAAACGTTCTTGAAAGGACACAATTATAGAAAAGGAGAGAAGATTAGTGGTTGCCAGGGGTTAAGGAAGAAGGGAGGAAGAGGCAACCAAGATCCTGCAGTGAAGGCAGTAATGGCAATGGAAGAGTCTATGCCTTGACTGCATCGATGTTAATATCCTGGTTGTGATACTTCGCTATAGTTTTGCAATATGTTACCGTTCAGGGAGACTGAGTAAAGGGTCCAAGGAATCTCCCTGTATTATTTCTTCCAACAGCATGTGAATCCACAGTTATCTCAAACCAAAAAAGGGTTAAGTAAAAAAAAAAAAAAAATTAGAAAGTTCTATTTTTGCTTCCATCATAATAGTATGGTTTTTCTTATTCTAGGCGCTTTTGCATTTGCCACATATGGTAACCTTAGTAATGATAAAATGCTTCGGATCTAAGCACAAATACAATATACATCCTATAAAAGCTGGCGGAAACAATGGCTCCAAATAAAATTGCTGATGTTACGTGTGAATGGCAGCCAGAGATGGCAAGTGGCTCTTCTTCAGTAGAGTTTGATTTATATAACACTTTTGTTTCATATTTTAAGTAGATGAGAGCATAATGTAAAGTGTCATTAGGCCTGGTCATTTCAGAAAAAAACAAACAAACCAGGAATTATCCTCATTATTAGTATTATTATTTGATTGTCATTACTTTCTTTTATTTTTATTTTAAAAAATTATTTTAATGTTTATTTTGAAAGAGAGAGAGAGAGAGAGGGAGGGGCAGAGAGAGAGGGAGACACAGGATCCAAAGCAGGCTCCAGGCCCTGAGCCGTCAGCACAGAGCCCATCCGGGACTCGAACTCGTGGTTTTATTAATTGAGAAATAGAAAGATTATGTAAAAAGTACTTTCTATGACATTGATAAAGCCAGAAAAGCCTCTTTACGTGATATCAAGTGATATGTTCAAGAGAAACATTTTAGTTATTCATTGTTTTGAATCCCCGAACCTAAATAGTAGATACTAACAACATGATTATTAATCCTAAAAATATATATATATCTTATTTAACTTAACAGATCCCAATCATTGTCACGGCCACATATAATGAGTATAAAGCAAGTATTAATCTTTTTGTGGAGGTATGATTGATGCATAGCATATTAGTTGCAGGAGTACAACATAATGATTCAATAATTGTATACATTGCAAAGTGATCACCATGATAAGTCTAGTTAGCATCCACCAACATGCATAGTTACAAAATTTGGTAACCATGACCATTAATTTTGCAAATAAAAATAACGTGTACGCATTTCTCCAGGGAACTTGATACCCTTCACTGTTGAGGAAAAGGAACTGAAGATACGAGGGAAATTGAAATATCGTCAGGGACAACTGGGTGGCTCAGTCAGTTACGTATTCGACTTTGACTCACGTCGTGATCTCACGGTTCATGAGTTCGAGCCCCATGTTGGCTCCGAGCCTGCTTCAGATCCTCTGTCTTCCTCTCTCTCTGCCCTCCCTCCCCCCACTCTCTCTCTCTCAAAAATAAATAAACATTAAAAAAAATCTTCAAATTTTACAACACATATGAAGGCGTATTTTCCAGAGCTGAGTGCAACCAGTGTGGCTATATCCTATTCCGGATTTTGAATGTCAGTCAAGATTTGACATGGCATCTGATAGTGTGCTGAAAGGAATGGTTAGTGAGAAATGTCTTCATAATTTGAAGCAAATATTAGATGTAAGCATCCAGAATTATCTGGGGGAGCCTGGGTGGCTCAGTCGGTTAAGCATCTGACTCCTGATTTTGGTTCAGGTCATGATCTCACGGTTCATGGGTTTGAGCTCCCCATCAGGCTCTGCACTGATGATGAGGGGGCTTGCTTGGGATTCTCTCTCTTTCCCACTCTCTGCCCATCCCCCACTCTGTCTCTGTCTCAGAATAAATAAATAAACGTAAACAAATAAATATCAAGGATTATGTGATAGAAGCTACCAAGTATTTGCTGCCGTTGTTGACAACCTAGCACCGTGACATGTTTTCTAATTTAGTCAAAATGAAGAGAGAGGAAAACAAAATTATAAGCAAATAAATGATAGCTGAGGCAGCCATACTTTTCAAACCCAAATCCTTTCCATAGTTAAGATGATTCTTCTTTTCTCCTTTGTTATATGTGAGAGTAGTATTTTTTTTTAAATTAGTTGTTCTTACTAAGTAGATCATTAGACATTTTATTTTATGCAGTTGCCTGAAGTGTGTCATTGGTACCAAATATCTATTATATGACCTGAGTACCTGGTATACCAATGGTACCTTTTCAAATCTTTGCCCGTCTACCACTCAGCCCTCTGTGTAACGTGGAATTGTTACAAAATGTGTGTCAAGGCAATGAGAAGCAGAATTAAAAACTGGTAGGTGCTGTGGACTAAATTGTGCTTCCCTCCAATTTGTAGGATGACTATCTTTGAAGGTAGGGCTTTTAGGAGGTAATTATGTTAAATGAGGTCTCAGGGTTAGGCCCAAATCCAATAGAATTGATAATTTTATAAGAGGAGGATTTCTCTCTCTCTCTCTCTCTCTCTCTCTCTCTCGCGCGCGCGCTCTTGCTCTCGCTCTCTCCCTCCCTCCCTTCCCACCATGTGAAGAAACAGAGAGAAGACAACCATCATCTACAAGCCAGAAAGAGATCTCTCAGCAGCAACCAAACGCGCTAGCATATTTATCTTGGGCTTTAGAACTATAAGAAAATCCATTTCTATTGTTTAAACCACCTAAGCGATGGTGTTTGTTACATCAGCCAAAGCTGTATATGCAGTAAGAGTATATAACGGTGCAGCCACTATGCAAAACAACATGGCGGTTCCTCAAAACATTTCAAATAGAATTACCATAGGACCCAGTAATCCCACTTTTGTGTGTATATCCCAAAGAATTGAACGTAGCATCCCCAAGAGGTATTCACACATCCATGTTCGTAGCAGTGTTATTGACAATAGTCAAGAGGTGAAAACAATCCAAGGGCCCACCAATGAACAAATGGATAAGGAAGACAAAGAAAGAAAGAAAGAAAGAAAGAAAGAAAGAAAGCAAGCAAGCAAGTACTGTACCGTCTGCTTACATAAGGTATCGAGAAGAGTTGAATTCAAGAAATAGGAAGTAGAAAGGTGGTTGCCAGCAGCTGAGAGGAAGGGGAATGAAGGGTTGTCAATAGGTATAGAGTTTCAGTTTTGCAAGATGAAAAAGTTCTGGTCGTTGATGGCACGACAGTGTAAATATATCATTTCTTGAATTGTATGCTTAAAAATGGTTAAAATTGGAATTTTTATGGTAGGTGGATTTTACTAAAATCTAAAAAAAAAGTATCCTAACAAAAATTTTTTTGACAAGATTTACTACACAAATCCGCCATGAGCTTGGTCGTTTTGCTATACCAAGTTATTTTTCTAATAGTCAGGAACATCGATTGTTAACCACAGGTCATCATTATTCCCAAGGTCCTAGAAGTTTATACATTTATCTACATTGTGATTCCAAATGGTCTAGAATAATGGCTTTGGCTTTCTATATTTTGCTTGTCTAAGAAAATTGTGTTTATTCTTTACCTTGACAGAACTGGGGGTTTGAGGAAGAAAATAATGGAAAGCCTTTCCACCAGGAAATTAAATGCTGCCTTGTGCATTATTTGTGGGTCTGAGATATTTAGGTTTATAGCTTAGCCATATGTTTTCAATACATGTACATCAGCAGACACTTTACTCTTTGTATCCTGTTGTGCTGAAAATTTCAAAGCACTTTGTGAATAACAATTTCCTGAGATAGAGGCTTCTGGAAGCCACAGTCAGTTTTTCTGAGAAGAGAGCAGAAGCTTCATCTTGAAAGGTGTAGTGGGATGTGGAAAAAGAACCTTATTCGTGTGCAGGGACATGTTTGGAGAGTGGGGTTTGAGGGAACCCCAGTTGGCTTCCAGTTGGCCTCTTCAGGAGGAGAAGAATGCTTCCAGTTGGCCTCTGGAGGTAAACTTTATAAAAACAATATAATAATATTAATAACAATAATAATGCTATTTGTAGTAGCCCTAAAAAATGAAAAATCAGAGGTGCCTGGGTGGCTCCATCAGTTAAGTGTCTGACTCTTGATTTCGGCTCAGCACATGATCTCACGGTTCATGGGATCGAGCCCCGCACTGGGGTCTGCGCTGACAGCATGGAGCCTGCTTGGGATTCTCTCCCTCTCTCGCTGCCCATCCCTCCCACACGCTCTCTCTCTCTCTCTCTCAAAATAAATAAATAAACATTTTTTACAAAGTGAAGAATCAGTCTTACCTTCCTTGAATAAATAAGGGAGTGAAAGAATGGACAAAGGACTCATCATTAAATACTTAAGAGGTCTGGGGGGTGGTGAAGAAAATCCGGGGACAAATATGAGAAAAACCTAGATCCTGACACCTATCGAAGAGCTTCTCGGGTGTGTTAGTTTTCTATTGTTGTTTCAAAATTACCATAAAGGTAGCAGCTTACATTGCTACAGGTCATAAATTCAGGTGCAAGTCAGCAGGGTCCTTTGCTCAGGGTGTCATGAAGTCACCATCACGATACCAGCTGGAGCTGCCCTTCACATCCAGGGCTGGGGACCTCTTTCCAGCCCACTGGCTGTGTCCAGAATTCATCTCCGGTAGCTGCAGGACTGAGGTCCTATATTTTGCTGGCTGTTGACAGGGACAGCTCCCAGTTTATTGAAGCCACCCTCAAGTTCTTGCCATGAGAACGTCTTCATCTTCAAAGCCAGGAATAGAGGAGAATCTCCATTACTCCTGTCAAATCTCTGCCACTTCCAGAAAGGCCCCTTTTAAGGGTTCAAATGATTAGGTCAGGCTCAGCAGATGGTCTTCTTATTGATTAATTCACATCAAACTCAATAGTGACCTTGATTATATTCACTAAATGCCTCCTATTATGCAAGATAACATAATCACAGGAATGATGTCCCATCATATTTAATAGTTTCACCACACTTAAGGGGAGGCACTAATACAGGTGTGTACTGATGGGGCAGGAGTACTGGGGGTGGTCTTAGATTTCTACCACCATACCATGTATTCAGGAAGAGAGGCACATAATCAGGCTATGCGCCATTTTAAAATGGTAAGTGATGGGGGCTATCCACATAGGATGCCGTAAAGCTCAGAGGAGAGACTCTTGGCCAAGTCTGAGGATATGAGAAACACCGGAGAATATGAGAACACACCTTGAGTCTTGGAAGCTATTTAAGACTACAGTGGGCAAAAAAAAAGCTTGAAGTGGGCATGAATGGGCTTGAAAGAGATTTGAGAGAGAGAGAGAGAGAGAGCGAGCAGCAGTGGGACAAGTGAGAACCATGGGGAAACGCTCCTTCACAGGGCAAGCAAGGAAGGAGAATTAGAAGAACCATCAGAGAGGCACATAGAGAATAAAGAGGAACACAGAAGCCAAAGAAGTGAAAGATGACAGGGAGAAGTGAGTGCTTATATTAGTTTCCTAAACGTGCGGTAACAAAGTACCACAAACCGAGTGGCTTAAAACAACAAAAATGAATTCTTTTATAGCTCTGGAGGCTGGAACTCTGAACTCGAGGTGTAAACATGGCCACGCTCTCTGTGAAGAGGACTCTGAATCTTTCCTTCCTTCTTCTTAGCTTTTGGTGGTCGCTATAACCCTTGACATTCCTTGCCTTGCAGATGCATTGCTCCATTCTCTGCCTTTCTCTTCATATGGTCTTCTCCCTGTGTGTCCGAATCCCCCCCTTCTAGTAAGAACACCAGTCACGGGAGATCTGTTTTTAATTTTTTGAGGAACCTCCACACTGTTTTCCAGAGTAGCTGCACCAGGTTGCATTCCCACCAACAGTGCAAGTTAAAAGTAGACCTACCCTTATGACCCAGCAATAGCACTGCTAGGAATTTACCCAAGGGATACAAGAGTCCTGATGCACAGGGGCACTTGTACCCCAATGTTTATAGCAGCACTCTCAACAATAGCCAACTTATGGAAAGAGCCTAAATGTCCATCAACTGATGAATGGATGAAGAAATTGTGGTTTATATACACAATGGAATATTACGCGGCAATGAAAAAGAATGAAATCTGGCCATTTGTAGCAACGTGGATGGAAATGGAGAGTGTTATGCTAAGTGAAATAAGTCATACAGAGAAAGACAGATACCACATGTTTTCACTCTTATGTGGATCCTGAGAAACTTAACAGAAGACCATGAGGAAGGGGAAGGGAAAAAAAAAAGTTAGAGAGGGAGGGAGCCAAACCATAAGAGACTCTTAAAAACTGAGAACAAACTGAGGGTTGATGGGGGGGTGGGAGGCAGGGGAGGATGGGTGATGGGCATAGAGGAGGGCACCTGTAGGGATGAGCACTGGGTGTTGTATGGAAACTAATTTGACAATCAATTTCATATTTAAATAAATAAATAAATAAACATTTAAAAAATTAAAAGAAAAAAAAAAACAAGAACACCATTCACGGGATCAGGGCCCATCCAAATCTAGTATGACCTCATCTTAACTTGATTACAACTGCAAAGATCTTATTTCTAATCGAGGTCACAGTCACAGGTTCTGGGAAGGAGGACTTTCACTTATTGGTGGCAGGGAGCACAGTTCAACCGATAATGATAATGGTACCGAAGAGAAATAAAGAGGATGGGACAGATAAAAATTGAAAAGTGACCCCTGGATTTTCCAGGGGAGCTCAGGGTGAGCTCTACCTGAGGGGAGTGAGTGGTTGGTTGGGGGAATGGGTGGTACAAAAATACAGATGTGGAAGGCAAGGAGAGTGAGTGGGAAATCTAGAGGAATCTGTTTTAGCTAAAAGGGAAGCCAAGAAGTAGAAGGGACTACATCTTGGGAAATGTCTGGTAACTGCAATAATCCAACGTTCATGGCCTCAATATTCTTCATGACTTTGAATAGGAGGCTGAAAAAGAGACAAACGGTGAGGAGCTGGGCTCATGAAGAGGGTGGTATCATTTTTTAATGTTTATTTATTTTTGACAAAGGGGGGGGGGTAGGCAGAGAGAGAGGGAGGGACAGAAGGTTCCAAAGCAGGCTCTGTGTTGACAGCAGCCAGCCCAACGATGAGGGGCTCGAACTCATGAACCATAAGATCATGACCTGAGCCAAAGTCGGACTTTCAACCAACTAAGCCACCCAGGCACCCCGAGGGTGGTATCATTTCTAAACATTTGCTCAGAGCAACAAGAAGGAGCTAACAAATGAGGTTGAGGAGTAGCTGAAGTTGGAAACTCCAGTGTGTGATGAGTCACCTGTAGACCTCAGCAGGCAAGAAGCCTTGGTGGAAAGGCTGTAAGTTAAACCAATACTGGCCTTCTGCTGGGAGCCTGGGGCCAGGGCTGGCTCCCTAATTTGCAGGACATGGTGCAGAATGAAAGTATGCGACCTCATGTTCACAATCAGGAAAAACATTTTCCTTTCTTCCACAGTCTCTCTCATTTCTTGTTGTAGTCTTTTTCCCTGACTGTTTAATATCATGGTGGTCCTTCTGGCTCCCAGGACTCCTGTGGGGTGAAAACAGACACAGGTCCTTGGGGTCCCACACCAGGACCTGGGGTGCAGTGAACATGTGCCATCCCCTATCCAGGACCCATTGCGGGGGGGGGGGGGCATTGGACAGTTGAGAACAGGCAGGTGGGAGCCTATATACCAGGGAGGTGAGGAGATAGCCACAGGTAGGTGCACACAGGAGCAGAGCCTCCAGGCACCTGACCAGTGCTTTGTCGTCCCGTTGGACTTGGCCTGCAAAACACACGTGCAGAGGTAGAATATTAGAATTTCAAGATGGCGACTGGAGAGCAATAAACCCAAGCAAGGGGCCACTTTCTGAGCATGTAGTCTCCTGTAACTGCACCCATCCCACACTCAGGAAAGGAGCCCCAAATGAATGAGAAGGTGGAGAATGGGCAACGGTGGGTAATGTTGGTTCGATGATACTCCAGGGGAGATTATCCATCGAATCCTGGGTTGGGCGCAAAAAGAAGAGATTCAGCACGTTTCTGACGGACAGAGCGAGCACGGGAATCAGGTATTCGAAGTCTTGGTAAAGATGAAAAATGGTTTGGAGTATAGAGTGAGAAAGAACTGAAAGGATGGGAAATTATGATCTAAGATTGAAAAGTGAGAGTCTGACATTTTCGAGGCCCCGGTACAGGAGGCTGAGGGGAATGAAAGACAAAGCTTTCTGTCTGTGGCAGTGAAGGTGCTGTGAGGGTGCCTGTGAATGGAGGCCTGTCTTCTTCCTCCTTCTTTGTTCTCCTCCCAGCCCCCATCCTTCACTCACTTCCCGAGATCTCTAGAAAGTCAGAGGAAAAATTGAGTCACAGCGTTCCAACTTAATAGCATTACTATTTCTAATCATCTCATAAGGCTTCCAAAATGTACATACACAAATCATCAATTTGTGGGAGTTGAACACGTGAAAACTTCCCCCGGAGCTAAAACATCGCAGAACTGCTTTATTTTATTCTAAAAAGAAACCACAAATGTGATATTGGAGACACATAAATGCAACAATTTGTTATTTGTGTGACCTTTTTTTTTGTTTCTCTAAAGGCAAAATGGAAATTTAAACATGCATAGTCAATGTAGCCGGTGTATTTAAGAAAACAGAAAAATGCTTTAAAATATTTAAACTGGAGAGTGAAATAGCATGCATTCCTATAAACACCTTTGTCTTGCGAGGGAGATGAGAGCATAAGGCAATGTTATTTTCTCCTGTTATGTTTTTTTTTTATTTAAAACATTTTTTAAAATTTTTATTTATTTTTGAGAGAGAGAGAGAGAGAGAGAGAGAGAGAGAAAATACAAGTGGTGGGGGGGGAGGGGCAAAGAGAGAGGGAGACACAGAATCTGAAGCAGGTTCCAGGCTCTGAGCTGTCAGCACAGAGCCTGACGCAGGGCTCGAACTCATGAACTGTGAGATCATGACCAGCCACCAGGTGCGCCGTCTCCTGTTATGTTTTGTATTAAATTTATTTTAGGCATAATTGATTGATATCACATAACAAATGGCTGTGACCAGGGATGAGCCCAATGAGCAAAAGTTGTTGCTAATATGATTCTTTAAGGATGTTTTCTTATTGTCAAAGTTCGTAAGATCAGCCAAGAGCTGGAAGGAAGTATCTGAGAACAATATTAAATGAAGGGCAGATTATTACACGACTGTGAGAAAGGCATGAATATTAAGGAACTAGAATGTCCTTATAGTTTTGCACTTTTAAAAAATAGTGCCCGCTATCAAGCCCAGATTTTTAAGTCTCTATGTTACCCTGCATCTTTCCCTGTAGATGGACACATTTTACATAAAGAAAAACCAGGAGACCAATTGGAAATCCCTATATATAGAGAGAAGCTTAAGGTTGAAACAAATCCATTAAAAGAAGTCCTGAGATCCTTCTTGTTTTCTCAGCAGGTGTAAGCTAAAAGTGTCTCAAAGGCAGACCAAGTAACTGATAGGAAGAACACAGAAAGGCTTGGCAAGAATGTTTCTTTTTGTTGCCATAAACATGTGAGTTGCACCTGCCTGGATTCTCTCCCTTCAGCTTCTGATGAAATACAGTCAGACATTTCATGTGGACATTTTGATGATAGAAAGAGGAAAGAGAAGAGAGGCGAAGAATGACAGGATTCCTGGACCCCTGGGATGCCATCTGGCTTTGCAAGTGCGACCTTGTGGTTATGCTTCTCTGACGATGTGAGAAACCAGGTGAGACGCACTAGCAATCTCTGGTCTAGAAGATCAATTTCACAGTCTCTTCTAATGCCCTGGCTGAATTCCTGGTAAATGTTAATGATCAAATTATCTCTGGTATTTCAAAATGGATGTATTAATGCACAACTCGGATCAAAAAAAAAAAAAAAGACCTTATTTCATAGAAGATTCTCAGTGCCAAATTTTTCTGGATCTCTGTTCTGCTCAACGATAAGGTTCCTGTACAGGAAGAGAAAATCCCATTCAGATTTTAAATCAAAGTGCAATTCACTCTTTTGGACGGTCTAACACCTTGACTCAGGGTAAATGGGCATTTATGTATTTGTATAATTAAAACATATTTCAGAAACAGGTTTAAACAGGATGTGTCCTAAAGAGTTGGTACCTCCTTGAAAGAAGCACTTTTCAAAATGCATCATTTCGGCTTCAAGCAATACGCTTGCTGTTCACCTAACAGGAGAGGGAAAGATCCATCAAATCATCGGACATGAGGGGTGTAAGTGCAAGTGAATTCCTTTCAGCTCATTCTGGTGGCTCCAACCGGGCCCTGAATTTGCATCTCGGCACCATTAGATGGCCTGGAGTTCTTAATTACCAAACAAATGGAAACTTGCTGCCTGATGCTGTCAGCTCCTTTGTGTATCATTCTTCACCGAACATGAATGATTAATGGAATTTTCCCAACACAGTCAAAGTTGTTTGCTGATGGAATTAAAGCTGAAATTGGCAAGGTCCTAGTGGGAAGACTTTTGCTATAGTGTCATGAACCTGCCAAGCTCTCCAGATGAAAAATAGGAACAATTAGTGATGGCTCTGAACAGGTCTGGATATTCTTAGGGTTTGGTCCCACATGAAAGTCATCTTTCTTTGGATGTTGTACCGGAGGAAGATACTGACACTCAGTCTTTTTTGCGGATTGTAAGCATCAGTGACAAGGGTCTCTGTCCTGATAAAAATGCTGTGGCCCAGGTAAGTGGCGAGGTGGCGTCTTTCCAAAGCCTGAGCCAGAGGTAACGCGCAAGGTCCGCACCATCATGCCACAGGTCCCAACGCATTTCAGCTTAAGTTCAGAGCAGGGAGGCAGGGCACCAGGTGACAATGTTATCCCGGAAGAGGATGATTGTTAATGCTCTCTTTATGAAGAGTTGTGTCTCTGGAGGCAGAGTCTTCTTAGTGACTTAGATGCGGAAACCAAAGGGTTAAGGCTGAAAGCATAAGTAGGCAGGCGTAATGAAGAAGCCTCCATCTATTCCAGGGTTTTCTCTCAAACTCTGCCTTGCCACGCAGAGTTACATACTCTTAATTCCGTGCCTTGTAATCCCTTGCCAAAATTCTGCAAAACCAGCCTTCGCTCTGACCCAGCTTTGTCACCCCCCTCACCCACGTATCTGTTCCACCTCCCCAACAAAGATCACTGCAGCTTGCTCTTTGTCTGCCAAGGGTAGCTTGCAAACAATCCTCCCTGTTTAATTATTTCCAGAATTGACGACGACCTCTGTAGCTTGGTGATAAATACGGAATCAAGAGCCCAACATTCCACGCACTTGGCTGTGACAATGCACATGGCATTGATGCCTGAGCATTAGGGCCAGGAATCTGCCTCCCTCATTATTAGAAAGTGACTTGTGAACTCACGGGCATTATTTCTGTGACGTAAGATGGATCGCACCAAATGTACCTAAAGTTGACCTGCTTACAGATGCTTCTGGCGATTAATCAATGCTCCCTTGTTACAACGAAGGCAGGATAAGTTTGGCAAAGCATGTAACTTCTTAGTCTCCGTGCCGGTGAAAGTTTCAGAGGGCTCTGTTATTGGTTTTGACTGGACATTCTTGCCCCTCTGACTTGTAATTTTTGGGTTCCTCCTGCCAAATCAGTGTGTAGTGTTATCCATTGGAGCTCACAGGTTGGTGTTAAGTCTGCGTGTAGTCTCTTCAATGATGCACAATTTCCACTCTACTTTTTTTTTTAATTTTTTAATGTTTATTTTTGAGAGAGAGAGGCACAGAGAGTGGGAGACACAGAACCTGAAGGAGGCTTCAGGCTCTGAGCTGTCAGCATAGAGCCCGAAGTGGGGCTCGAACTCACGAGCTGTGAGATCACGACCCGAGCCGAAATGGGATGCTTAACTGACTGAGCCACCCAGGTGCCCCTCAACGGTACTCTTTGAAGGTGACTTTTCTCCCTAGCTTCTGGAGTAAGTACTGGCTTCTGAAACTTATATATGAGCCAGCATGTAAAATGCTGAGTCCGTACAGATTCAGGTCCCTGGATGCGGTCAACATACATAGATTTTTCCAAAGAAGAGTTTCTGAGAAAGTGTTGCACATCAGCGTCTGTGTTGCACTTAAGTTTGGGAGATGGGACCAGCTCATCTGCAAACATAAGTAATATATTGTTATCCACACTCTAAAAGATTTGGCATTGCTGTGTTGAGTCTTGGAAGGAAAGTAGAAAACAAACAAACAAAAAAAAGAAAAGAAAAAAAGGAAAAAACTCTCAGAAGATAATAGTTCCTTTGTATGTGGTAAAACAACCCCAGTGCCAGGTAAGATTCATGCTTGGTAAATGTTCCTGATGCTGGTGTTGGTGTGAACGACACGATATCAATGAGTGTTTTGTTAATTTCAGTTGGCAAGGAGCCCTTCCAAGTATACCTTCTGTGTTGTTTTTCGGCTGCTCTGAAATCAGCTCCAAGTGCATGAAATAAAGGACACATTTTGATCTTTTTAAGAGCTCCCAGTGGAAGTCCGACAGTCTGTGCTTTGCGGATCTTTCTACCCCGGAGGGGGGTGGTGTATCTTCACAGCTTGGCCTCTTCCCCCAAAATTGCTAGCAGCCATGCAAGCAGGCGAATGCAAGGTGATTAGCTAAAAAGCCATGCAGATTAACCTCTTCTATGAGCATGTGGTTCCACTTTGGAAAGGGACGTGTGATTTCTGATTTCTGATTTCTCTCGGTTTGTTTCCAACACCTTCAGGGACATATACTCATCCCCCTGGGAGAGCAGAAGGACTGACAGATCGCCAGTGTCTTTAATCACCAGGGGAGTAGTTATTCTATGATAACGACATCCTTCCTTTGCATTATCCTGTTACTTGTTTCTAACAACAAATGGCTTGAGCAAAACAGGGAGTGAAGCCCACGATTTATTTCATGACAATTTCACTCGTGACTCAAAATCCAACTGGTTCTACTACAGCGTTTAAAACCTGGGTCCTGGGGGCGCCTAGGTGGCTCAGTCGGTTAAGCATCCGACTTCGGCTCAGGTCATGATCTCACGGTCCTTGAGTTTGAGCCCCGCGTCGGGCTCTGTGCTGATGGCTCAGAGCCTGGAGCCTGTTTCAGATTCTGTGTCTCCGTCTCTCTCTGCCCCTCCCCTGTTCATGCCCTGTCTCTCTCTGTCTCAAAAATAAATAATAAAAAATGTTAAAAAAAAAATTAAAAAAAAAAAAAAAACCTGGGTCCTGACTGAAATGAGGTGAATATACACAACAAGGCAGAAAGTGGGTAAGCACGAAAAGGTGGTTTCCTTCCTTTGGATTTGTAGATTCTAGTGCGTAATAATGTTTAGAGATGAAGGTGGAAATCAGAGACTATCCAACAGAGCATAAATAAAGTGAGGTCCTTAGATAACATGCCTATACCCTCTTTGAGATACACATGATATCAAGCCAAACCAATGCCTAAAGACCTTGACATAGCCCATCCCAGTCTGATGACGGAGAGAACTGAACACAGCCCCCCTGCTTAGGAGCTGTGTCACTTGAGGAAGTTCATTTAACACTTTGGGCTTTGATTTCCTCGTTAGTTAAATGCATTCAAAATACTTGGTACGCAATGATGGTTATAACTCAAGGAGCTAAGCTGTGGAACCGGAAATCACAGTGCCTGGAACCTAGTATGCACTCAGGTGGCGGTATCGTTGCCATTTTGACTGCCATACTAATCATTATCATTAATATGGAATGAAAATTCTGGTTCTTCAATAATTATTCAATACTGAATGGCCTGAAGTTTTGGGGGGCGCGGATAGCTGAGTTGACTCAGTACGACGTCGGAAGGTGTGTGGGTGTGTGTAAATCTGAGACCAGAGTTCAGCACTCTCCATGGTTCGGTTAACTTGATGATAGAGAGTTGAGGCCTCCAGAATAAAAAGCCAGTGGGTTATTGCGCCCAGTGATTCCATAAAACTTATGACGCAGAAAGAGGGGAATGAGCCATTCTTTAAACTTGTGCTCCCTGAGATAATTGCTTACAATTAACTCCGATGTTTTAATTTTCTTCTCCTGCCACAACCAAGTTTTTCAGATATTCTGTTGCTTCATTTGCTTGCTTGTTTATTAGAAACCCTAAAAACTTCCAAGAATATCTACAACGAGGAATCAAGGCTACGCATTCAACGTAAGCATTTAGAAACCATCCATCCAGCAGGACAAAGGCAGCTTGGTAGGACGTGCTACCTTCTTCCCCAGGCTTAGAGGAAGAAATCGTGTTGAGACCTATAGGTAAAGACTGAGGCACTTTTCTCCATATTAGGTTTTGACAAAATTCTCTGAGGAAAAAAAAAAAAGTATTACCAGCTCTGTGGACTTGGGTGGGTTATAACCTCCCTGTGACTCAGTTTTTCTCATGTCTAAAATAGGGATAATAATAGTGTGTAACATATCAAGTCATTGTGAGGATTAGGAATCCATTTCTAGAATACACATAGGACAGGGCTGGGCACAAGGTATAAACCATATAAACATTTGTTCAACCATATATTCGTGGATAAAGTAGGAGAGTCGAATTATCTTGTGTTATTGCTTTTCTTCTCACAAAAAAATACATGCATCTACTGTATATAAATATATATGTGAGGATCCTCAGGAAATGTGCATTAAAGAAGGGGTGAATTGATTTTTAGTCAGAAATACAAACCATAATTTAATTGACTTGGTTTTTATCTCAGTGTTTCAACGTTCTAAATTTGGCAAACATTTCCAAAATTCTCTTTAGAATCCTAAGAATGCTGTGTCTCCTCTCTGAACTAACTATATTCATCTTGGAAGCTCACCAGGCCCCTTAGAATTCTATAGGTGCATGATTGTAGTAACATTTACTATCATACAGAATTTATTTGCGGGTATTATGTTCTATGAGTGATTGGTTATGATTCTTGTTCATTAGGGTCTAGGATGGCAATAGTCTTTTTTTTTTTTTTTTTTGGATGGTGATAATCTTTATATCATACAAAGGCACTCATGCTTTGTTTGTTTCTGTTATTATGTTCTACGAAGGGACTTGTCATGGCTCCTGTTCGGTTTCACCTCCTTTTTGACTCTACCTCATCAGAACTTGACCTTGTGGTTTACCAAACCCAGACGACATGGATATTTTTATTTTATTCTTTACAGTGAAACTAATCAGCAAACATCAATGAATCAGTTCATCAACCAAGGAATTGATGCTAGTCTCTTCTTCACTTGGCTTCTAGTTTTTGGCCAATTTCACTAAGGACTTGAAGAGCTGCTTCTCAGGTTAAGTTATAGTCTTATTCTGATAAAAGCATCCAACACTCCATCTGCATGGATATCAGAAAAGAGCCAGCTGGAGCCTCAGAGGCCTCTAACCACCAGCCATTGGAAACTCACTTTGGCTGGTAAAAGCCAGGGGAATGACCAGAAGTTAGGGAAAGAAGGAACAGAGGCAGAGAGTAAACTCAATATTACCATCTTTGAGATCAGACTGTGGCTCATCAAAATATCTTTCCAATCAAAGACCTTTTGTAATATCCATGTGATCCCACTCTCAGGACCTTGCCACATTGTTTTAAACATTTGAAAAGTGCATCACAGATACAACCATGAAAATAAATCAGTAGTGCCTTCAAGGGGCGGCCAATGTGAACTGAACCCACCTCATTGTTTTGGGGGGCTTTTTTAAGATGGAAAATTGAGAGAAAAAGGGAGACAATTGGTTGGGAGAAAAACACAGAGAAAGAAAGCCCCATCAAAACCAGACTTTCCACCAGGGCAGGAAAGCCTTCCGAAGGAAAATCACCTGCTAGGTGAATAAGCCAGAACGGAGCCAAGGGGGTTTCGTTCCACAGTAATGCTTGACCTGATATTCATTTTCGTCTCACAGTGTTACGAGTAAAGCACAATCTCGCAACAACTGTCAAATTCTTGATTCTCTTCTCCTAGTAACTGCTCTCTTACCATTCTGGAAATGTAAGACACCATGTCAATGAGCCACATGTGGGACTGCACTGTTAACACTTGCTCCTGGGACACTGGTGAGTGAGGCTGAGTGGTCGGAAACTTCCCCTTAAGTACTTAGAAGGGAGACCGACTAATGCACCTACAGGCAACATAATGTGTACATTCTACAGCAGTGCAAAAATGTGTTTCTTTCCAAATTGTGGCAGAGCCATGCTCTTGGGAGCGTATCCTAGCCTGGCTCTTTTTTCTTTTTTTAAATGTAGCTGCCAAGCCTTCGGGTTGGGACTGTGCTTTCTAACAACCCGATGTACTTAAGTTCTTCACGTGAGACGAGTGGATATTCTATCAGAGGACATTTCTGCACTCTTTGGAAACTAGTCAAATGCTTCCCGCTGAAATAAGAGGAAGAAAATGGCGACAGCATTTTGGATTATTAGATAGATTGCCCAAAGCCTTTAAGCAACATGCAATGGTACCCATTTTTCTAGAGCTCTGCATTATTGTGGACTTGAGTTATCTGTGCCTGCCCGTGTTTTACCCATCAAAACTTTGATTATAGTAAAAAAAATTTTTTTGATTGGCACTTAACAGACCAAAGCTCTAGGTGTTTAGCACTAACTATCTGACATTGGGTCAGTCTTTTTCACCTCTGTGTTCAACTGTCTTATCCTAGGAAAAGGAAATATTGGCCTGGGTTATTTCAAAGGTCCCTTCTAACTCTGAAAGTCAATGGGTATCGCTCGAATATATGTGCTAATAAAGAAAATAAACTAATTGGACTACATTCATGAACTTCTAATAATAACTAGGCATTTCAGACTCAACTTTTTATATTCAAGAACAACACACACACACACGAAGGAAAGAAGGAAGGGAAGGAAGAAAAGAAAGGAAAGGCAGATATCTTAGCAGCATCATTGCTGGCATTGCTCCCAAAGAGGATAAAAAACAAAAAGGATGCATACATGTGCCAGATGCGTGTAGACTGGGGTTGAAAGAGTGGGTTCAGAAAGCAGAGTGGTTAGGTCCACATCTCACTTCAACCGCCTACAAACTGAGGCGCTGTCATCCAATTGTGCATTTTCCTATGTGTCTCAGCATCTACAAAATGTGAATAGTAATGGTAACCCCCTCAGAGGGATGATATCATCTATGTATGGCCAAGACCAAATAATCCGCTCTGTGATTTCAGGAAATATTTTTTTAGATGAACAAACAAAAGCGAAAACAAAGCATACACTTAATGCAAGAAATAACAAGACACATGTGTGTGCACCCATTTTTCCAAAGAGAGGCACTTGAAGGGTAATCAGAAACAAATCAGGAAGGTTCTCACAAGGGAGTGTGTGGGGAGTAGGGTGGAGACATTAGGGATGAGGGAGAAGTTGGAGTTATAACATTTTTTCCACAGGTTTGACTTCTAATGATGCAAATATTTACATATTCGAAGAATGACAATGAGTCCGAGGGAAAAATATTCATCCGAGCATGGAATAAAACAGAAGGAAAAGACACCTAACTTTTAATGAGGTTGGTAAGAGAACACAGAGAAAATAATTATTTTATTTATTTTATTATTTATATAATTTTATCATATAAAAATTTTTTTAATGTTGATTTATTTTTGAGAGCGAGAGACAGACAGACAGACAGAATGTGAGGAGGGGCGGGGCAGAGAGAGAAGGAGACACAGATTCGGAAGCAGGCTCCAGGCTCTGAGCTGTCAGCTCAGAGCCCGATGTGGGGCTCCAACCCACGGACCGCGAGATCACGACCTGAGCCGAAGCCAGACGCTCAACCGATTGAGCCACCCAGGCACCCCTCCAGTAACTTTTGAACACTACTTTGGCATACATGTTTTGTGCATGTGTGAAATGTGTTGTGGTAACAGAGGGAACTAACTGCAAACAAATCTTAAATGTACACAGAAGGAACACTGCGGTTAGTAATCTTCCCTGTAATTTTCAATCTTTGTTTTTCTATGTCGTAGGAGTAGGATCCAAAAATTACACTGTCAGGAAAATGTTAGAATCTTCTTTGAATTACGTAAAAGTCTGTAGTGTTAAATTTGTATTGGAAATAGTGATATGAACTCACAATTTATATAGGACTGCGTTTTTATTCTTATCTACGCCTGTATCTATGGATGTATCTGTCTGTCTATCTATTGTATCCTAGAAACAAGACATTCCGGTATCAGGGAACACCTCTAACCCTCAGATCTTCACTGCTGTCTTTGAATAAGGAGATGGCGGAAGAGTCTTCTCAGAGAAATAGCTATTTTCCTGATTTTGTTCAGAAAAAGTACAAGGTGAGACTATACACGGTTACGAAAGAAAATAAAGACATAAAAGCCAGATTTAAGGAACTCTCGCTGGCCAAAGTTGGTATGTCAAAAGAAAATGATGATGATTTTTATAGTTGTAATACATTAAAAACTTGAGCCCATCGTGGCATTAAAAAGGGATAGAAAATACATAAAGGAGAAAATGTGCAACTCTTCTTTCGAGAAAAAAACTGTCTGCTACTAATGGTGGAAAGAATAATTACAGCTAGAAGATCACCAATTTGCATCTCTCAATGTTTGCTCCCCACCCCCCCCCCCCCGCCATTGCCCTAACCACACACTGATTTTTGTCCGGCAAGATCTGCATTGCACTTCTAACTACAGAACTGTAAACAAAAACTTGTGTTGTTTTTTGGTACTGTGTTTGTGATAATTTGTCACAGGCACCATAAAACAAAATACACCTAGAGAGCATTTATTAATTCTAAACAGAAAAATGTACTGCGACAATGGATCCCCAGCAGTTATCACATTAACAGTGTTAACAAATCAAACAGCTTTCCCGATAAAAGGACCACTTGGCATTCTGTGGTTCCTGATGTGATGCATTATGAAGTCCACATTACCTATGGAACGATCTTGCAAAACATGCTGAACATAAACCACTATAATCAACCCTCTATATCTCATTTCTAGCTTAAAAAATACAGGGGAAAGGAGAAACAAGATAAACAACTTGTGAAAGCAATAAAACAAGTCTAAAACGAAGCATGATCGATAATCCAGTGGCCTAGAGTCTTTATAAAGTCAATTTTCTTAAAGAACAGAACTAAAAAGAGAAAGATCCAAGACCACCTATGAAACTTGAGTGGATCCAAGTTCAAAAAAACTACTTGAGTGCTCGCTTCGGCAGCACATATAATAAAAAAAACTACTGGAAAAGACATTTTGGGGGCAACTTGGGAATTCAAATATGGATTAGATCTTAGATGTTAGATAATATAACGAAACTCATAGTCTTAGGTGTCACGATGGCATTGTAGCTAGATATGTTCTTCTTCCTAGAAGAGGTATAGTGAGAGTGGGAGAGGGGTTAGAGATAGAGAGAGACACAGAATCCGAAACAGGCTTCAGGCTCCCAGCTGTCAGCACAGAGCCTGACGCAGGACTCGAACTCACGAACCGGGAGACTGTGGCCTGAGCCGAGATCAAGAGTCAGACGTTCAACAGACTGAGCCACCCAGGCGCCCCATGCAAGGTATCAAAACATTTACAACTGTTTAATCTAAGTGGGTATCATATGTATGTTTACTGTGCTCTTCCATTAAATTATGTGTCACTATTCAAAAATAAAGGTGGAGAGAAAAAAAGTAATTATATTTCAAATTATATAATTTCAAATTATAGCAGGTATTGGAGATTTGATCTGAAAGTGTCAAAAGGGTCCGAAGAACGAAAATGAGATTGCCTGGAGTTTAGGTTGTATCGCCAGTCAAATCAATCAGATACTTAACGTTGCCGGGAAGATTTTCAGGCACTAGCGGGTCTTAATAAATCTAAGGTTGTGCTTCCCTACTGCGGGCCTGTGCTTTGTCAGGCCAGTGAGGGCTTCCCGAGGCTCCGGGGCAAACAGCACCCAAGTAACAGCAGTCAAAATACTAAAGCAAAGCAATTACGCAAGAAGGTAACAATCCACAAAAGTAAAATATTAATACAAACTTAGTAGCCATTAAAAACCAAGGACAACTCAATAAGACACTAACGATACACGGATAACAAAGCTTACTTCCAGGAAACGCTGGGAATTCTAGCCATCTGCTTGAAACCTAAATGGTGGGAGCTTCACAGCCTTGCTCAGCTCTCTGTAGCAGCCAGACTTCCTGGCACCATACGGGATTAAGGTCTAAGAGCAAACTCCCTTAGCGTGCTAATTTTAGTTTATTGATATCACATAGAGGTAGCTCTTCATAACTCATTTAAGAGCTACCAACATCCAGTGGCATTTCGTGCCATTTGCATAGAAACAGCACACAATAAATTCCAAAATGTTTGGTAAGTTCTTGGACCTTCCGGAGGACTCTAGATTTTACAGCCCACCAGCGGACCAAAAACTTCACTCTGAGAACTGCTTCTTTGGAGCCCAAACATTGAAGCAAATCTGTGTGACTCTCAACATCTGTTTCATCCACATCCATGGTCAATGCATGACACAGTGAAACATAGAGCTACATGGATTTGAGGGAGACATTGATATCATCTCAAGGTTCTTTGCGGAAAGGCTCGTTCCGTGAGGTGTCCTTCCTCACTTTGGTAATTTTCTCTTTTACTCCTTCGCAAGAATGCTAACGTTAGAAAGATTGGATGTCATCCGAGCAGAGCTAACATAGATAGGATCAAAACCAGGGGATTCATCTGCCTAGAAACAAAAACCCACGTTTATTTTAACCCTTATTGCATGCAGAAGGCATGCTGGACGTAACTGATATCAACTTTGTTGCGCCATTTTAATAAATAGTTGTAGTCGTTGTAATGATCTTGATGAGCTCCCTAAAGGTCTTGGTGCTTTGGACCCACATGCTGTCCAAGGCTGGAAGTTCTTTCTGGAAGAAAACAACCTCCCACCAAGCCACGACCACATCCTTTCCCTTTTAAAGTATAGCATCGCTACACTTGAGTGGTTATAACAGACTCAAAGCCTCCGAAAGTAATGGGATTGCTCTGGCATCACAGTTCACTGGCTAGCCTCATTTGGGAAAATTCATCTTTCTTAATGTTGTTACAGTAAGGTGAGGCAGACCTAACCTATGAGAAGTGAGTTCTGATATGCTGCAAGGGAGAGAGGTGGAGGGTAGCCCCCCAAAAATATGCGCGAATGAGCTCGGAGAGAAACAACTGAGTGAAACCATCTGAGATTTCCCAGTGGCCCCGAAGAGTCAGATTTTTGAGTTACGTGTCAGATTCACCGAAAAC